>NC_087185.1:5457500-5462500 GCF_035594125.1 Scylla paramamosain
CACACACACACACACACACACAGAAGGTAAGATAGGCATACATACATACATATAGACAAATAGATAGGTAGATATTTTACTGAAACACGAGAAATGCATCTTGTAATGGAACGGAAGAAAGCACCACAAGAAAGAAAAGGGAGAACGGAATGCAGTATGGAGGAAAGGAAGGCACACTACACAAATGGGAAAGAGAAGAAGAAGGAGGAGGAGGAGGAGGAGGAGGAGGAGGAGGAGGAGGAGGAGGAGGAGGAGGAGGAGGAGGTGCCTGTACCATACATCCCAGGATAATCTGCATGAGAGATGGGAATCCACACTGAGGGAGAGAAAGACACTGCCACCCTTTTATCTTTATTGGATAGAGAGAGACCTGCCACCACCACCACCACCACCACCACCACCACCACTACCACCACCACCACCCACACCGTCGCCGCCAGCCAGTCTTCACCGTCACTCGCACAGACATTTTTCATTTTTCTTCATTTTCTCCTCGCCCTTTATTCTCCCCGGGCCGCGTCTTGCCTCCCCTTATTCTCCCCTTAGTCTCCCCTTTGTGGGCGGATGATTTCACTTGTGTCATGGCTGCCACGGAAGAAATGGAGCCCTGGGGTATTAAATAAGATGACGAAGGGGAAGAAAAGTGCAGGAGGAGGAGGAGGAGGAGGAGGAGGAGGAGGAGGAGGAGGAGGAGGAGGAGGAGGAGGAGGAGGAGGAGGAAGATGGAAGGGGTGGGTGCAAGAAGAAGGAGGAGTAATCAATTAGATCCATAAATTATTACCAGCTTGAGGTGTTATTAGTATGGCCTCTCTCTCTCTCTCTCTCTCTCTCTCTCTCTCTCTCTCTCTCTCTCTCTCTCTCTCTCTCTCTCTCTCTCTCCACTACAGCCTTTACAACACATGTATGATAATGCAATGAATAAATTTCCCCTGACGATAATTTCTGACAATAACATCATCCCGCTGCTCTCTTGGTGGAAACTGAAGGAAACTTGGTATTTTTTTACCCCTTTGTCCTTCACGTGTCTTGGGGAAAAATTGGAATAAAGTTTGTCGTGTTAATAAATGTCTGTCATTTTTTTTTCATTTTTCTTCTTCTTATTTCTTTTTTTTTATTTATTGCTAGAAGGGAAATTCCATTGTTGTATTGTTTTCCTCTCTCTCTCTCTCTCTCTCTCTCTCTCTCTCTCTCTCTCTCTCTCTCTCTCTCTCTCTCTCTCTCTCTCTCTCTCTCTGTGTTTTATCTTCATTCTCTCATTCTCTCCATTCTCATCTTCCTGATCTATTTTCGACCTCTTTTATCTCCGTTTTTATTCTTATTCTCTTTGTTCCACTTGTTCTACTTTGTCTTTACCCTCCCTCCTCTTCCTTATTTTTCTCCTTCTCTTCTTCCTCCTCTTTCTCCTCCTTTATTGCTCTTTTATTTCTTATTTTTAAACAATTCTTTCTACTCTCCCTTTCTCTCTTTCTGTTCCTTTTCCTGCTCTCTCTATCTGCATTTTTCCTCTGCCCAACTTCATTACCTTCTGTTCTTTCTCCTCCTCCTCCTCCTCCTCCTCCTCCTCCTCCTCCTCCTCCTCCTCCTCCTCCTCCTCCATCACTTTATGCACCTGGTTCTCTTTCTCCTATTCCCCTTTTATCTCTCACTTTATCACCTCCTCCCACAGTTGTAGTTCTGTTTTTTCTCATTCTCCTATCTCTTTTTTTCCTTCACCACCTCACCCTTCCTCCTCCTCCTCCTCCGTCCTCCTCCTCTTCCTTTATTTCTTCCTCCTTTCCTTATCATGGCCTGTATGTTACGTCTCTTCCTTATCCTCCTTCCTCCTTCACTCCCATCCATATCCTTCTTTTGCTTCTATTCTTCCTTCTCCTTCTTTATCTTTTATGATGCAGCTGTTTTTCTTCTTCCTCCTCTTCCTCTTTCAATCTTCGTCCACTCCTCTTCCTTATTCTCTTTTTTTTTCCTGTTCATCTTTCCTTTACGATGTTCTCTAGGTCTCATCCTTCACTTGTCCTTCCCTATTCTTTCATTTTCGCTATCCATGTTTTTCTCCGCTTCCTCTGACTTATCCTATCTTATTTTGTCCTTCCTCCTTCCCTTATGCTCTACGGATCGCATATTGTTCGGTCCCTTGTAAATTTAGATGTAGAAAGGTTTCATATATTTTAAAGGGCAACTAAACAGGAATAAAAATAAAATAAATAAAAATAATGCTGATTGCCACTTTTAACCTTTTTGTTGCTATGATCGTCCTTCCTTAACAATCCTAGCACTGAAAACTGTTTCCATGGAGACACACGAGAGGAAAGAGGGAAAACAGAAAGTTTTTTTTTTTTTGTGTGTGTGTGTGTTTTAAGCTACAAAAATGTTTAGGGGGTCTAGCAAAAAAGTGCTAAAATGTTATAGGCATTAAGGAGGAAAATTTGTCCAGCAGTGAACGGATTAAAGAGGAAAGTCCAAATGCAAGTAGAAAATTACAAGGATAAGCGTAATTTTGAGTGCAGTACAGGTCACCAGGGAGGAAAACTGCTAATCCACACAACACACGCACGTACTTTTCCCTCGTCTTCCCCTCCAGGCAAACACACGCACACACGCACACACGAGGCCCTCAAGTCACTCGGCCACCACTTCCCACGCAAATATTTCACACCTTCCTCCCCCGCCGGACAGGTAAGAGCCGCCGACGCCGCCGCCGCACTGTACCTCACCCCCACCCTTCGACAGGTAGAGCACCCCAGAGACGAGTAATATTTCTCCCTAGGTGTGTTTGGCGCCACTCCTCCCCTACTGCATGCACAGTGTGTGTGTGTGTGTGTGTGTGTGTGTGTGTGTGTGTGTGTGTGTGTGTGTGTGTGTGTGTGTGTGTGTGTGTGTGTGTGTGTGTGTGTGTGTCAGTGTATGCGTCTCTCTCTCTCTCTCTCTCTCTCTCTCTCTCTCTCTCTCTCTCTCTCTCTCTCTCTCTCTCTCTCTCTCTCTCTCTCTCTCTCTCTCCATACACCTCCACTCTTTTTTCTCCACTCACTTTCCTCCTCCTCCATTTTTCAAGCTTTCATGGGGGAGGGAATAAATTTGCATTATAAGTAAAAAGGGAAAAGAATTCAAGGTCTTTCCCCTCAGCTTGTTACCTGAGGAAGCCAAGCGGAACAGCCTGATTAAGCCAAAGTAACTGCAACAATAACAACAGTAACAACGGTAGCAGTAACGGTACCAACAGGCAGTAGCGGTGTTCAGATTACAGTAATAGATCAAAATTAGCACATTTTCTAAAAGGCTTAATATCTACGAGAACATAATGCAAGAAAATAAGGGAAGCTACAACAAGTCAGTAGGTCTATACGTGGCAATCCCTGTATAAAATAAATAAATAAAAAGAATGAATAAAAATATCTACCTATTATCCTAACCCATAAATTTACCTAATATTTTAAAGCCTCCTATTGACTCAGCAGTAACAATCTGATAACTGAGTGTATTCCAGTCATCCACCACTCCATTCCAGACCCAATTTCTGCCTATCTCTACATGCAAAGTGGAGAAATCATGTAAATAAACCGATCTAAACTCGCAAATGATACTGGTGCAAGAAACTGGCTCCTGCATGTACTGGTGAACTGGAGAATTGAACTGGGGAGGCTGCATCAGAACCAGTACTGCTACAAAACTCCAGTGGCTATCAGATAAATGGAAATTCAATATCGCAAAAGGCAATTACTTCAAATAGGATGAAAACTAGTACAATATATGCTAAACGAAACTCCCAAATTCTGCCTCCTGCAATACAATGACGCGGACATTAAAGGCAACGGGAGGCAGAGCTTGATTCAGGGCAATTTCCCCATAAGAATAAGCCTGAAATAATCACACCGTAAAGAAGGGAAGGTGAGAGAGAATTCGTGTCTGTGAAAATCCCACTTCTGATACCAATGATGTGATGAAGTTGTGATGCTGCAAGACTAGATTGTATTGACTCACTTATCTGACTGACTGACTGACTGACTGACTGACTGACTGGCCAAGGAAATCTAAATGTTTTCTAAGGTTCTCTGAGCTCGTTGATTGACTGATTGGTTGACGAATTGACTGACTGACTGACTGACGAGTTGACTGACTGACTGACTGATTGACTGACAGGAAATGTAACTATTTTCTGAGATTTTCTGAGTAGCTGATTGGTTGACTGACTGACTGGCTGGCTGACTTACTGACTGACTGACTGACTGACTGACCAAGGAGACATAGCTGTTTTCTAGGGTGATAAGGAACAGACGTTGAAAATGAGTAAATTAACAAACTAAATAATTAACTGATCGACTGACTGACTGACTGACTAACAACTAAATACCTATCCAACTGAACCAATTAAATAACCAACAAAACACAAATTAAGTAAACAACTAACTGACATTCTCAAAATTTCCTCCATTTCTCCCATATACACATTCCTTTACTTCTTGTTCCATTTTCTTTTACTCCCTTCTTACTTCCTTCTCATTCCTTCTCCCCAATTCACATATTTCTCCCATGAGTCTACTATTCTTCCTCTCCTTCCCTCCCTCCCTCACCCCTTTCCTTCTTAAGCCTTTTCCTCCTTCTTTCCCTCCTTCCCTCTCCCTCTCACCCACCTGGACTACACCTGGCCGTAGACAAATGAGGCACAACAGAGGTAAGTTACGAGGCAGGTGGAGGAGGGAAGGCAAGGAAAAGTGGAAGTGGATGAGAGAGAGAGAGAGAGAGAGAGAGAGAGAGAGAGAGAGAGAGAGAGAGAGAGAGAGAGAGAGAGAGAGAGAGAGAGAGAGAGAGAGAATGTAGATACTAGTTAATGATTGCAAATGAATGTAGAGAATGAATGAATGAATGAATGAATGAATGAATGAATGAATGAATAAGTGAATGAATCAATGAATGAATAAATGAGTAACAAACATACAGACAAACTGACAGACAGACAAAACAGACACAAATGGGAGCGTTTGATAACACAAGGGGAAAAAAAAGTG
>NC_087185.1:5467500-5475000 GCF_035594125.1 Scylla paramamosain
GGCTAGCGTTACAACCACAGGCAAAAATAACAATAGTAATGATGATGATGATGATGATGATGATGATGATGATGATGATGATGATGATGATGATGATGATATTGATGAAAAAAATGAGGACAAGAATAGGAACCAAAGAACTGTAATAATAATAATAATAATAATAATAATAATAATAATAATAATAATAATAATAATAATAATAATAATAATAATAATAATACACAAATGTAAACTTATCCTTTTAAAGTGTTTTCTATTTCTCTCTCTCTCTCTCTCTCTCTCTCTCTCTCTCTCTCTCTCTCTCTCTCTCTCTCTCTCTCTCTCTCTCTCTCTCTCTCTCTCTCTCTCTCTCTCTCTCTCTGTTACCCCTCTTCATCTCCCCTTTTCCTTACTCTTCACCTAGATATCTCCATTTCTCTCCTTTCCCTTCCTCTTCCCTCCTGTGCCTTCCTTTCTCTCCTACCTCCTCTCTAACTGTACCTTTATGGTCTAATATCCTTCCCTCCTTTTTCCCTCCTTACAATGTCCTTTCCTTCCCTTCCCTAGCACTCTCTCTCCTATCTATGGCCCTTCTTCTCCCAGCCAACCATCCTGTCTCCATTTCCTTCTGTATATCCTCCGTTTCTCCTTCCCTTCCTTTTCTTATTTAACCTTTCTCTTCTATTCCTGAACCTACGATTTTCTAAGTAACTCTTCCAGCTTCTCTTCCTTATGTCCTTTCCTTCCTTCATTCCTAATCTCCCTAGTCAATTCACGTCTAATTCCTCTTCCTTCTTTTTTTTTCCTCTCCCTTCCCTTCCCTTCCCTTCTCCCCCTTCCATCCAGCCAAGTTGTATATCCCTTCACTCTCCCCTACCCTTCCTTTTCTTCCCTAACAATCCTTCCTAACCATCCAAGATACCCTTTCCAGCTCCTCTCCCTTCTGTACATCCTTCCCTACACCCCCTTCCCGCCTCTTCGCATCCTTCCCGCTCCCCGACCAGCCAAGTTCCATAGGGAGGGACACGCAAGGGCGGCAGAATTCTTGACTTCAAAACGGCGGCTCAAATTGACAATTACGGCGCTGAGTTTCCCGGTTCAAAGTTCGTGTGATGAGCGCAAAGGTTGAGGTCCTCGACACATCAAAGGGAGTTATTACATTTTCTATAGGAGGAGAGGGTGTGAAAATTATCAAAGGCGCGACCAAGGATGAGGAGGAGGAGGAGGAGGAGGAGGAGGAGGAGGAGGAGGAGGAGGAGGAGGAGGAGGAGGAGGAGGAGGAGGGGTGTTGCTGGGGATAGATGGATGAAAGATATATTTAGCAATGAACAAGATTGAATTAAAGGGATGAAAACTGAGAGAGAGAGAGAGAGAGAGAGAGAGAGAGAGAGAGAGAGAGAGAGAGAGAGAGAGAGAGAGAGAGAGAGAGAGAGAGAGAGAGAGAGAGAGAGATACTGTAGATACAAGGCTGAGAAAGTAAGAATATTAATAAACAAGACAAAATAATAACAAAACACTACTAGAGACAGAGACAGAGAGAGAGAGAGAGAGAGAGAGAGAGAGAGAGAGAGAGAGAGAGAGAGAGAGAGAGACTGCCAGTATATCCCTAAAAAGCGCTAACCAGGCTAACACACAACAAGGGAAGAGCACTAACACACTAACACAGGGACACACAACCCCTAAATGGCCCTGATTCACAATTAAGAGAATATTACACGCGTGCTGGCCGAGAAGCGACGTTTGATGTGCAGGGGACGCCACACATGGAGGAAGGGGACACAGCGAAGGGAATAAGAATAAGAAGAGGGATGGAGAGAACAGAGAGACAAAAGAGAGGAAAAACAGAGGGAAGGAAAGGGCACGAAAGGGAAGTAACATAGAGATGAAGAGGAAGGGGGACAGGAAAGGGAAGGGGAATGAAATAAGAATGAGAAGAGATGCAAGTGAAAGGGGAGACGAAAGGGAAGAACAGAGGGATGAAGAGAAAGGAGAATTAGAAAAGGGAAGGGAATAAGAACAGGGAAGTGAAGAGAAGGGATTACAGAGAGAATTACAGGTGAAAACAGGCAAAAGTGAAAAGGAATAATTAAGGATGAGTAGGAGAAAGAGGAGGGACAAGAGAGAAAGGGGAAAGACGAAAGGGAAGATAATAAAGAGGAAACAAGAAAAAAGGTTAAAAAGGAAAAAAGGTTCTATTGCAAGAGAACACAAAAAAAAAACAGAAAAGGAAGAGGTATAGATGGAAAAGGGAAAGAGAGACAAGAGAAAGGAGGAAATGGAAGGAAAGAGAAGAGAATAAAAGAGGGATAGAGAAAATTATTACAAATGAATACAATGAGAAATAGAAAAGGAAGAAGCAAAGATGAACAGAAGAGGAGAGAGAGGAGAGAGGAGAGGGAAGAGGAGGAGGAGGAAACAGTATGAGTAACAAAAGGAAGAAACACATATAAGAAATAAGAAGAGAAAGGATAACAGAAAGCGGGAAATGGAAGAAAAGAAGAAAATAACCAGAAAAGAAGAAATGATCAATAGAAAGAGATAGAGAGGATGATTACAAGTGAAAAGGAAAATACAAAAGGAAGAAGCAATGATGAGTAGAAGAGAAGAAGAGGGGAGAGGAGAGAGAAGAAGGGAGAGGAGGAGGAAGAGCAATATAAGTAATAAATAGAAGGTTCAGGTGATGAAAGCTGACAGGTGAGACCTTCTCCTGTGTTGCAATTAATCAAGTGTAGTTCATCACCATTATCTCTAATACACACACACACACACACACACCTGGAGGAGGAGGAGGAGGAGGAGGAGGAGGAGGAGGAAGGGAAGGATGTCATAACTTGTATAATATTATGCTTCAAAAAGAATATTAAGCTTTTTTTTCTGTCTTCCTTTGTGTTACAGTTTCATAATTCCATGTGTGTGAGAGAGAGAGAGAGAGAGAGAGAGAGAGAGAGAGAGAGAGAGAGAGAGAGAGAGAGAGAGAGAGAGAGAGAGAGAGAGAGAGAGAGTATAACAGACCATTATTAACATTTAACTCATATTGCTTCTCTCTCCCTCTCTCTCTCTCTCTCTCTCTCTCTCTCTCTCTCTCTCTCTCTCTCTCTCTCTCTCTCTCTCTCTCTCGCCATCAAGCAAGGAAGTCGTGTAATTAAGACAAAACATATGGATAATTATGTACAATAATTAGGTAATTAGCTCGGCCAGCGCGCCTCTCCTACAGGTACGCTCAGGTAAAGAGGGAGGGGCGGCCAGGTGTGTTCATTCATCAGACAGGTGAGCTGGCTTGCCTTACCACCTATGTGTGTGTGTGTGTGTGTGTGTGTGTGTGTGTGTGTGTGTGTGTGTAAGGAGGCATGATAACTATTAGTCACTGTTTTCGTTATTATTGTTGTTGTTGTTGTTGTTCTTCTTCTTTATCTTTGTATTTTTATTCTGCTTATTATCATTATCATTAATATTACTGTTATTATTACTATTACTAAGCTTCCACCAAACAAAGGACTCTTTCCCCTTCATCTCCTCTTCCTCTTCCTCCTCCTCCTCCTCCTTATCCTCCATCAACTTAACAACCACATCCTCCAGCTCCTCCTCCCCAGCCCCACACCTGAGCGTCACGGAGCTGTCTGTCTCCCCCCAACCCCTTAATGATGGTGATGAGGGCCAATAATTAACCTGTATTGACGCCCCAGATAACAGGCGAGGGAGGAAGCGAGCCGCGGGGAGACAAGGAAACCCAAATGCACGTTATTGTATTCTGAAACCTTTGGCCACTTAATCTCAATGACTCAGTGGGGTTTGGTGGAAGTGAGTGGAGTTTTGAAGGGTTTTGTGTGTGTAATGGTGTGAAATGTGATTAACAGCAAAGGATAGTGAGGAAAATTTGTTTGGTCATCTCTGTGGTCTTTGAAAATTGCGTGTTGATCCTCAAGCCTACTTTTTGTCGACTTTCATTGGGGTTTGGGAAGTGAATGGACTTTTGAAGGGTGTTGTGAAGGTAGTGGTGGTGTTAAACAGGGTTCATGGCAAGGAATTGTGAGGATAATTGGTCTAGTCATCTCTGTGGTCTTTGAAAATTATGTATTGATTCACTAACAGATCTCAAGTTTCAATAGGGTTTGCAAGTGAAGAGAATGGAGTTATGAAAGGTGTTGTGTATGTAATGGTGGCGTAAAATAGGGTTAATAGAAGGGAATAGTGAAGATAAGAAGTCTAATCATCTGTGGCCTTTAAAAATATAGCAATTCTTATGAAATCACTTTATGTTACTTTCAATTGGGTTTACTGGAAGTCAATGGAGCTATCAAAGAGATTGTGATTCTAATAGTAATGTAAACTAGGGTTAACAGGAAGGAATAGCGAAGAGAACTTGTTTAATCATCTCTGCGGACTTTGGAGACAGTTCTTATAAAGGTATTGGTCACTACATACTTCATCTAGACTTTCAATACGATTTTGTGGAAGTGAAAAGTGTTTATGAAAGGTGTTTTAAATCTATCGGTAGTGTAACCTAACCTAACCATGAATAATAAGTGAAAAACAGCAATAAGAAACAGTGTGACCATACATAACGCTCATAGAATACATCATGCATCACGTGAATTTACTCATACATAGAGGCAAAACTTACTTAAATCTTTCAAACCAATATTTCTTTATCCTGGAATATTATCAAAAAAAAAAAATGAAAACATCACCATTTACCTGGAATGAGAAACACACACACACACACACACACACACACACACACACACACACACACACACACACACACACACACACACACACACGGGATAAAGAAAGAAAAAGCATCAGGACGAATAATGAGCGATGCGACACAGAAACTCAAATTAAGCAAGATATTATCAGCCGTGCGCGTGAGACTGGAAGGTACACTTTGCTATTTCATTAAAACTTGCTCGCTTTACACCCGACGATCGACACTTGCTGGAGTCCGGGGAGGAGGAGGAGGAGGAGGAGGAGGAGGAGGAGGAGGAGGAGGAGGAGGAGGAGGAGGAGGAGGAGGAGGAGGAGGAGGAGTTTATAAGCGGTAGGGAGAGGGAGAGGGAGGGAAGAGGCGGTCTATTCTATAAAACGAAGATGTTATTTTTTTTCTCTCTTCCCGTGTGTGTGTGTGTGTGTGTGTGTGTGTGTGTGTGTGTGTGTGTGTGTGTGTGTGTGTGTGTGTGTGTGTGTGTGTGTGTGTCCGCGCGCGTGTGCGTACCTCTTTAATGACTGGACCGAAAAGGTAGAGAGCGAGAGAGGGAAAAAAAATGAAAAAAAAAAGAAAAAGAATACCCACCTTTAAGTCCCTACAAACCAAAAATGTGGAAAAAAAAAAAGGAGGAAAAAAAGGAAAAATACAGGTTGTGGGAAACGGGGACTGAGGGACTGAGGGAAGAGGAAGGAAGCGAGGGAGGGAGAGAGATGGAGGTACGCCTTCTCTACGCCTCCGTCAGCTGGGCAAGGCAGGGCAGCGCGGGCCGGGACGCAGCCAGCAGCAAAACTTAAGCTCAAACCGCCGCTGGCTTTTTGGGTCCTGGGCTGGGAAGTGAAGGCGCTGGTTTGGACAAGTTGCCGGGAAGGGCTACTCTAATTTGGCAGAGGCAGCTTTAACCGTGAGAGACGTGGCCAAGTGGTCGTCCTCTCTTCCTCCTCCTCTTCCTTCCTTCCGTCTCTCTCTCTCTCTCTCTCTCTCTCTCTCTCTCTCTCTCTCTCTCTCTCTCTCTCTCTCTCTCTCTCTCTCTCTCTCTTTTGTTTCTTGTGCTATTTCTACCTCCTCCTCGTTTTTTTATTTCTGAGGTTTTCATTATAATTTCTTCCTCTTCCTTCCTCCTCTTTCTCCTCCTCCTTCTCTTACTTCCGTTTCTTTTTTTCTTTTTTTTTTTGTGGTATTTCTATATTTGTGCTATCTCTTCCTCATCTTTTTTCCTTCTTTCTCTCAGATTTTCATTATCATTTCTTTCCTTTCATCCTCCTTCTCTTCTTTTCGCTCTTCATTCAGCCATTTTTTTATTTATATTTTTGTCTTTTCCTTTTTTTAGGGCTATTTCTATCTCCTCCTCCTCCTCCTCTTTCTATTTTGGAGTTTTCATTATTCTCTCTCTCTCTCTCTCTCTCTCTCTCTCTCTCTCTCTCTCTCTCTCTCTCTCTCTCTCTCTCTCTCTCTCTCTCTCTCTTATGCTATTTTTATCTCCTCCTCATATTGTTTTTTCTTCTTTCTAAGGTTTTGATTATCATCTTCCTCCTCGTCCTCTTCTTTTCCCTTTTTATCTGCTTCCTTTTCAGCCTCCTCATCATTATCCTCCTCTTCTTTCCTATCTTATTTCCCTATTCTCTTTTTTTCCTTCTTTTCTTGCCTTTTTTCATACCTTTCTCAAGTGGCCATTATTCTCTCCTCTCCTTCTTTCCTTTATTTTTCCCCCTCATACAGAAATAACCACTTCAAGAAAAAGAAAGAAAGAAAGAAGAAAAAAATAGAGAAACACACACACACACACACACACACACACACACACACACACACACACACACACACACACACACACACACACACACACACACACACACACACCAGTACACAGTAACCAATACGAGTCAAATTTCTCCCCTTACCAAGAAAAAAGTGAATATGACCCCGAGTGAAAGTGACACGCGATACAGTACACGAGGCGCATAAATCAAGCCTATATCTTTCACCTGATGTGTCTCGGCGCCGCCTGCCCGCCTCACCTCCTCCCTGACTGAAGGCACTGCAGTCATCGTGAATTTCAAACCCGCGACGCAAACTTTTCCACATGGCCAGGGTTTTTCAGTTATTTAAAATTTACTTGGCCCCTTGACTCGCCGGAAAGGTGGATGTGTGGTGGAGTATTATAGGAGGGAGCGCCGCCCCACCCTCAAGCCGTCAGGGAAGGAAATACTAGCCTTGCACCTCAATGAATATAAATAACCCGATGGCCATTTCAAGTAATGCAATCTTCCTCTCCATCTATTGCTTTACGAATTTACGCCTTACGCCTCCGTTGCCGCCGACACTCTTCTTCTTTCTTCCTCACCCTCCTTCCTCCTCCTGTGCACCCCCGTCAGTCGTCCTTCACGATGCAAGTTCAAAGGCTGGCCAAGTCTCATTCGGGTGTTTGAAAAGCTTTGGAAAGAATGCACCCACTGTTTGTTATTTCCCTTTGAAGGCGAGCGTGGGGACTAACGTGTGTGTGTGTGCGTGTGTATGAGCTTCGACACACACACACACACACACACACTAAAAAAGGTCACCCACACACGAAAAACTTCTAAACTACCGAACAAGTGATGCATTGCTTTACTAATTCACCCCTTTATCTCTCCCTCCCCTTGTCACTCTTCCTCTCTCCCTCTCTCTCCCCTCCGCTCTTCTCCCAGCTTGTGATTTACGTGTAGGGACTTTGGTTAATTCATGGCAAGAGTAAAGTAATTTCTCCGGGGGTGGATGTGCCGGAAAATCTACCCCCCCCCCACCCTCCTGTAATCGTGTGTGTGTGTGTGTGT
>NC_087185.1:5485000-5500000 GCF_035594125.1 Scylla paramamosain
TGAGAAGGGTAGGAATGTACTGCCACATCTAACACCATCACAGTCGTATCACCACCACCACCACCACCACCACCACCACCACCACAGTCATCACCACCTCTGACACCTTAGATAACCACTATTTTTATTACAAATAACACCAGCACCATCACCACCACAACCACTACCACCACAGAAAAACCACTATTTCTATCACCACCACCACCACAACCACGACCTACCACAACACCATCACGACCACCACAATAAGACTTCACATGAACACAAAGGAAGAACCAACAGCAATACCCACCATTTAACCTAAAGAGAGATACGGTCATGATAATAAAGTCAAAAGGCAGCTCCCCACCCACCCACCTGCGCATCATTACAGCAAGAAAGTGTGCCCATCACAGCTCTCGCTCCCTTTACAGCGTGTCATCGCTCACAAGTCAACAAGTCAACGAGTCAACAAGTCAAGTCAGACAGCACCAGCTCATAAACACTCCAGCTCGCGCGGCCCTGGAAAAGCCACCCTAATATGGCTCCAATATACGACGCAACGCTCGCTTACTTGGCGTTAATGACAAAGCGGAACTTGCAAATACAAATACGCTCGTTATTAAAGCAGAAATGAACGCTTCAAACTCATATTGCGCTGTTTTATTACAACTAATCACTATGTTCTCCTGCCCCCTGCGCCCTCTCCTCTCCGACTCTCACACTCTCACACTCTCACACAAGCAGGAGTTAATCAGCAGCTAGGTACCAGATATATAAACTTTTTCAAACGTACTCAACACGAAAACAAAGCAAAACAAGTGAGGTCCCAGAAAAGTAGGAATAGAGGACAGCACGCCAAACAGGAGGACAGCTTTAAACTTTGCTCCCTTCGCTGTTTATTCCTCGTGTTGCTGTCGCTCTTGCTAGGTACTGCTCGTGCTGCTCTGCTTGTGCCCCTGCCTCTGCTGCACCGCCCCTAGTCCTGGTACCGCGTCCCATGGTGGTTGTGGTGCTGCTCCGGTCACCTGGCTGTCACAACATGGTCGTAGGTATTGAATAACACACCTGGGCATGGGTGAAGTACGGAAGCTGCAGGTGTAAAGCAAGTAGAAAGCAAAGAATTTACTATTACCTGTCACTATAAGCACTGGTACTGATTAGAACACCTGGGCATGGATGAAGTATAGATGACGCAGCTCAGTATAAGTAAGCAAGGTTGTCACTATATGGGAACACTGATTAACATACCTGGGTTTGGATGAGGTACGGATAGCCACTGCAGGTGAATGTAAGGATAAGCAAAGAAGTTAATATTATACTGAGCCACACTTGTATTAGCACATCAATGAAGGGAGTGCTACAGACTCCAGGTGAGTGCATCCCAACAGGTAACACATTGCACTGTGTTAATTATTCAACTATGAAATGAACTATAAAATACGTAACACTCACTACTTTTGTAACACGAACACATTACTTAAAGCATCTCTCTCTCTCTCTCTCTCTCTCTCTCTCTCTCTCTCTCTCTCTCTCTCTCTCTCTCTCTCTCTCTCTCTCTCTGTACGGTGAGGTGCTCTTCCCCGCGCCAGTCGAGACTCCCTCGTTTCCACCTTGATTATTCCTCCTAAACAAGCCACTTCTCTAAACTCTGCTCATCTCACGTTAATTAAACATTCCCTAAAACATTTTATCTTGCAAACATCTCCCTCGCTCCCTCGCTTGGCCCCAGATAACCTCCATTCACCCTTCTCCAAGTCCTCCCAACACCCAGCCCTTCCCTCTCAGCGTCCGTCGGGGCCCTCCTCCTTATCCTTTCCTTCCTCCTTCAGGGTAGTTTACGGCGACAGGGGCCAGAGGGCACTTTGGTGTGGTAAGAAGAGTACTCTACAGCCGACGTGAGGGTGCTTGCCTGGAGAGCCTCAGTGGCCTTGGGCGAACGCTTAAGATAAATCTCTCCAAAGTTTAAGAGAAGGTTGTAACTGTTGCCACGAGGAAGTTAGGCCGTGGGCACTCCAGTTCTTAGCCTCTGCCGCCCCGTCCCCCTTAAGTGCGCCAGGTAAGGATTATGAAGGTGAATGTTACCTGGTCTTCTCCTTCCTAAACTTCCTTCCTTCTCTCCTTCCTTCCTTACTCACTTACTTCCTTCCTACTTTGTTCCAGGGTCTTATCTTGTTCAGCCTATGTACTTTACTTAGTCTCTCTCTCTCTCTCTCTCTCTCTCTCTCTCTCTCTCTCTCTCTCTCTCTCTCTCTCTCTCTCTCTCTCTCTCTCTCTCTCTCTCTCTCTCTCTCTCTCCCTTAGTAGTAATTTATGTAACTGTGTGAAGGTCGCAGTATCCAGTTTCTCATACTGCCAATTAAACTCGTGGGTCTTGGTACTACACACACACACACACACACACACACACACACACACACACACACACACACACACACACACACACACACACACACACACACACACATAATGAAGACAAGAAAATTATGAAGCTTAGTGACATTAAAAGTTCAAGAATAAGAGGACACAAATTTTAGCATTCCCTTAGACACTATAAAACACACCTGAGAGAGAGAGAGAGAGAGAGAGAGAGAGAGAGAGAGAGAGAGAGAGAGAGAGAGAGAGAGAGAGAGAGAGAGAGAGAGAGAGAGAGAGAGAGAGAAATTTGGGGGGACAGGCCAAGAAAGCGATAAAAAAAAGACTGACATTAGTTTAAGAATAAGAGGACACTATTTGAAGCTTCCTTAGCCACTATAAAACACAAGAGAGTGAGTGTGTGTCTGTGTGTGTGTGTGTCTGTGTGTGTGTGTGTATGTGTGTGTGTGTGAGAGAGGAGGCCTAAGAGCGACTTCACAAACTTGGCGGCACTCAGAGACCTCAGCCTCCTTCAAATTCTCGGCGAGTGGGGGTCGATACGAGGCGGTCCGCGTGCAATTATTGTATTCCACCAGCGCACACTACCAACTTTTTCCACACACTGAGCAGGCGAGGCAGGCAAGGCAAGGCGAGGCAGGCAAGGCAAGGCAAGGCAAGGCAGGCAAGGCGAGGCGAGGCGAGTCTTTCGGAAAAGTTTGTCTTTCAACCTCTGTGGTACGGGTAGTGGTGGTGATGGTGGTGGTGGTGGTGGTGGTGGTGGTGGTGGTAGTGGTGGTGGTAGGGATGTAGTAGTAGTAGTAGTAGTAGTAGTAGTAGTAGTAGTAGTAGTAGTAGTAGTAATGCTAATGGTTATTGTTCAGTGGTAGCGACAAAGGGAATCATTAGAAAGAGAGAGAGAGACAGAGAGAGAGAGAGAGAGAGAGAGAGAGAGAGAGAGAGAGAGAGAGAGAGAGAGAGAGAGAGAGAGAGAGAGAGAGAGAGAGAGAGAGAGAGAGAAAGCGAAAAAAGTGAAAAAAAACTAATAAGACTGAAAAAAACAAAGAAGCTAAGAAAACTGAAGGAAAACTAAAAAAAAAAACACAAAGAAAATCAGACCAAAAAAAGCAATAATAATAATAACAAAATAAACAAAATAAACGAAAGTCCACAAAACCAACACACCAACACAACACCGCGCCATCTAACAATTCAATAACTCCCGAAAACAGCCGTAAAATTTCCACCAGACTAAGAATATATTTGACAAGGAACCCCAGCAGCCGAGTATCGCAAGCCAGACAGACACACGCACCTGCTTCCTTCGGCGCAGTGTTGCCAGTTAAGAGCCACACGTAGTACAATTACAATGTTCACGACGCGTTCTGTCCCCGCCACTTGCCTTGATTCCCTCAAACAACTGAACAGAATGAGTCAAGTAAGTGAGGTGGATAATTTTCGTGTGTGTGTGTGTGTGTGTGTGTGTGTGTGTGTGTGTGTGTGTGTGTGTGTGTGTGTGTGTGTGTGTGTGTCATTTATTTATACTCTCTCTCTCTCTCTCTCTCTCTCTCTCTCTCTCTCTCTCTCTCTCTCTCTCTCAGTACTGAAAATTATAAATACCCGATTTTTTTCTTATTTTTAGTCTAAATTCTCTCGTTTTTTTTTTTTACATAAATCTCAAATAAATACAAATATAATCTATCTCTCTCTCTCTCTCTCTCTCTCTCTCTCTCTCTCTCTCTCTCTCTCTCTCTCTCTCTCTCTCTCTCTTAAGACAACCAAACACCAAATGCGCTTACACAAAGACTTCCTTCCTTCTTTTCATAATTACTTCAACAAAATTTTGGGAAACTTTTAATTACCAATGATGTGGGAATCTGTTGTTCGCTGGGGTAGCTTTGTGCCTCCCCTTCAGCACTAGAGAGAGAGAGAGAGAGGAGGCACGGTAATAAACAGGGTGAGGGACAAGGGTGAGCGACTTGGGCAAGGTACAGCAAGGTAGAAGGTAATAAGGACAGGGGCGGAAGACAGGAATGAGAGAGAAAAGTGAAAAACAGGGAAAATAGACAGGGGTGAGAGGGAAGGATGAAAGACAGGGTAGGAAAAGTAGAAAGAAAAGTGATGGACAAGGATAAAAGACAGGGGTGAGAGACAGAAGAGAGAAACGGAGGTGAGGCATAGACGGGGATAAAAAACAAGAGATGGACAGTAGTTAAGAGAGGAATAAGAGAAGGAAATACATAAAAGGAAGTGAAAGGAGAATAAAAGACAGAGGTACGAGACAGGTACAAATTAACAAGGTAATTTCAACACCTGAGAAAGGAAAGTGCACGTGATCTTGTGTTTACTTCAGGTGCACGTGCCACTCAGGTAAACACGCAACAATAGCAGGTAAGAGGTACATGTGCCAGGTACAGGTAAAAAAAAGAAGTGATACTATAATTTAAAGTTTGTCAAAAAAATCAACCATTTCAAGCTACCATGAGATAAGAAGACAAGGGAAGGTGCAGAAACTCACCAGGGCTACATGTGGCAGTCCCTACATAAAACACGCTTATCTGTTTCCATTACCACGTCCCCAGCTCTTGGTCTTTGCGAAGCACTCAATATAAAGCAATTCATAAGTCTATATATTAATTTCTATTCCATTTGTTGACATGAAATTCAGTGGATGTGGTGACACGAGTTCTTGGGAAAACTGTAGATATAATAATAATAATGATAATAATAATAATAATAATAATAATAATAATAATAATAATAATAATAATAATAATAATAATAATAAAAATAATAATAATAAACATTTGAGTCTGTGCTACATACCAACACAGGATATTCATTGACGTATATTCAGGTCACGTTTCTACATTTAATTAGAAGCATTTTTCTCACCTATATTACCTGTCTCTCCCTCTCTCGCGTCACTTAATAATCACGACCTCACCTTTCCAATCACGTGGCCTGGACAGCTCCACTCGCCTCTACGTTAAGAATAACACCTAATAAATATTCCCTGAGCTGTCGCCTGTATATCATTAATTAAAGGTAGCCCAGGTGTTTTCTTGTTGCCTACACACTTATACTCACGAAACAATAGGTTTTCTTGTTAATCATATACCTGGATGTATTAATCACAGGTGAATCATGTTGTTTTTATTCTTCATCAACTCATACGTGCGCATCTGATATGCATAAAATAAAGAGACGCAGAGTAAAGTAAATAAAATATAGAAGGCGTGCAAATATGATAAAAGAATGAGAATAAGAATATCTAACGAGAGACGATAAGTAAGAAAAGAGTAAACGTGAAATTTGATATAGAGTATAAAAGAAAGATGAGAAAGGGAACAGAAGAAAAATAGGTAAGAAAGGAAAATTAATAAAGAGAAACAGACACAATAAGGAAACAGTAGTAGTAGTAGTAGTAGTAGTAGTAGTAGTAGTAGTAGTAGTAGTAGTAGTAGTAGTAGTAGTAGTAATAGTAACAATTAACAACAACACCACTAACAATAACAACAGGTGTTCTCACGCATCAATCACGTGGATATTCATTACAGGTGAATCAGGAAGTCTTGCTCTTTCCCAGGTGAGAGAAAGGATCCTAGCGCAGCATCATAAACAAGCTGAACAAAGGCTGGCGTGCGGGAAGGGATTAGCTACGCTCTAGTCAACGCTTAAAATAGTATCCAGCGCCCTATACAGTAAATATTTCGTCTCAATTTACCTCAGGAACATGTGGACCCGTGATGAAAGGACAAGTTACACATATGCATTTTTAAACAGTTCACTAATTGATCATTTTGACACTAACATATTAATAACGTGTGCCATAATTGTGCTTTATTCGAGTGTAACACAGTATGTTTGTAGCACCTGCATGTCACATCTCTGTTCACAACACATTATAATATTCGTAAATCATACAGCATCATTTCACTATACTGTACCGTCTCGTTAATATCACCGCACCGTTTTTTTACCACCAATGCATCGCCTACATGTTAAACTTTCACCAGTGCACCGTCTGTATTCACTGTACCCCATCTTACAATACGGCAACACAGTACCTTTTTTTTTTTAATTCTCTGCAAGTAAACTTTAATTAAACAACTTTATTTTAACCAGAACCACATAACTGCCACACAACACCTCTGTACCACTATAAAAAACTACCGTATCACATCTACCACATCTCTGTACCACTAATGAAACCGTACCATCATCACAGCACTTTTACCACTACATAAAACTCGCGTACCACAAATGCACCAAACTCCTGTACCACCACCACACGCCCCCGTACCACATCACCCCTGCTTGTACCACATCGACGCGCCTTCAACCCTTGCCCTTCCTCCCTCGACACGCCTTCCTGCTCTCCATCCATCTAACGTAGGTCTCCCTTGGGGCGCCTTTCCATCCTCCTCTTTCTCCTCTTCTTCGTCCTCCTTTGCCTCCATCTCCTCCTCTTCACCATACTCCTCAGTCTCTTTTCATATGCTAAAACCAACAGAACTTTTTTCCTCCTCACTCATTTTTTTCCACCTTACATAATTCACCTGCACCGCCACTCAGGTGTATAATTAATTGCTCACAAGTACACCGTTCTCACACCTTAACGAACGAAAGTAAGGAGAGGGCGGGCAGGTAACACGGTATTAACAGCTGCGTAAGAGTTGATATGTACAAGGGGGAAAATTTACCTGCCTCTCAACAATGCAAATTAGACGTTTGTTAATGAGAATAACTCACTTAGGACGGTCATTATGCAACGTGTCAGACAAATCGATTCCAGATCTCCCGCGAGAGAAGATGTGAAGAGGAGGAAGAGGAGGAGGAGAAGAGGGACGAAGAGAGGAGGTGAAAGAGGACAGATGAAGTGGGAGGAGGGGAATGAAAGGAGAGAGAGGGATGAAGAGAACTGAATGAGGACAGATGAAGGAGGAGGAGGAGGAGGAGGAGGAGGAGGAGGAGGAGGAGGAGGAGGAGGAGGAGGAGGAGGAGGAGGAGGAGATTCACAAGCCCTTCTAACATCAGCACTGAGTCAACGCTTCGTCTGCTACGCCGTCACGTCCAGCGTTTCACACACACACACACACACACACACACACACACACACACACACACACACACACACGTTACATCCTCACTTAAAGACGCACCTTGAAAAATAAGACAAAAAAAAGTACAGCATCATGAAGCACATTTTTTTTTTTTTACAAGTTAATTTTTT
Organism: Scylla paramamosain; assembly: GCF_035594125.1. Lineage (NCBI taxonomy): Eukaryota > Metazoa > Arthropoda > Malacostraca > Decapoda > Portunidae > Scylla > Scylla paramamosain. The sequence continues at coordinate 5,492,568 of NC_087185.1, forward strand.
GTGGCTAATCCGTGTGTGTGTGTGTGTGTGTGTGTGTGTAGCCACAACTAATATTAATGTTGCTCCAGGTCAGGTTTTCACCTCTCTCTCTCTCTCTCTCTCTCTCTCTCTCTCTCTCTCTCTCTCTCTCTCTCTCTCTCTCTCTCTTTGTAATTCCCTTGAGTCAAAACGAAATGAAAGGGAAACGCTAACTAAGGAAAAAAATGGAGCTAGCGAGGAGTTTTGTTTACTTTACAAGAATCTTAGCTGACAGTTATCACGGCTGCATTTCCTTGATTGGAGGAACGCTGGCCACACACAAACACACACACAAACACACACACACACACACACACGAGAAACTAGATCCACTCGCGACAACTGGGTAGAGAGTCTGAGAATGTGAGGTGGAAATATGAGAAGTCCACACGCCACCTTTACCAGTATCATTTTGGAAGGTGTTAAAACGAAGCCACTCACAGTCTCGGGGAGTTTAGCCGAGTCAAATCGATTCCAGTTTTTTGAGAAAGTTTACCAGGATTGAGTGAGGCGATGAGGGAATGAAATGGAAGTAATCGTACACATTGGCATCTTTTTTTATATTTCTCCTCCTGCTTCTTTTTTTTTTTCTTCCTACACTATTATATACACGCAGATATATTCCTTACACTTCTCCACCTCCTACTCTTTCTTCTTCCCTTCACAAGATAAAACACTTATACACTGATGGTGATGATAGTGAAATAATTGTGATGGTGACTGATAACTAAGACTGGTGGCGATTGAGAATAGTAACATGTAAAACTCATGACTGGTTAAGTTTAGACTGATATTCGTTTTGGTGACTGTGATGTTATGGTGATGTAAATGTAGTGATGGTGATGTACTTGTGATGCTCGTGGTGATACTGGTGACTGATAGTGGTGAGGTTGTAGTGAACTAAGCTGGGGTTAGGAGTAAAAGACATGTTTTGAGTATAGTGATTTTATAGCACTGTAATAAGGAGTGTGTGTGTGTGTGTGTGTGTGTGTGTGTGTGTGTGTGTGTGTGTGTGTGTGTGTGTGTGTGTGTGTGTAAGATGAGAGTGATGATGTTCATTTAAAGTTATGTTCTTTCACGGTTTTAACTTGCCTAACACGTTTCAGGAACTTCACCCGCACCACCACCACCACCAGCACCATCACCACCACCAGTTCTACCACAGCCAGGAAAACACTAATAATCCCCAATAAACACTTGAATGCCCCAAAACGCAACGCATCTCATAAAACACCGAGAGTTCCACGTAAACCACAAAACACAGCAAATCCAGGAACACAAACACAACCGGAGACACAAACACATCCATCACAACAAAAACACAATCCAAACAAACACACGTAACCAAACTTCACAAACTCCACGAGGAACTCAACATTAAAACATTCAATAACTTTACTTTGAACCACTATACTAAAATTTCACAACCTCACGTACTTATAACTTCAAGAAATCAGACAACCCAACTCCCACAATCCCACACGTCACCGAAGTTCACAGTTCCCCTCACCACAACCTTCACCATCATTTCCCGCTCCCCTCTCTTCACCTCACCGCTTTCCCCTCACCAACTAACCCCTTCCCTAAGTCCCCGGCATTCGCTCCACCTCATGGCTTCCCACCACCGCCCCTCTAGCACATGACGAGGAGAAAAACGAGTGAAGAACAGCGTGGTGGTGGCGGCGGCAGGAGGCAGCAGACGCGTGGTGAAGGAGAGGCGCTAGGAAGGAAGGACGCGCCGGAACTCAGACAAGGCTCAACAAAGTAAATCTCCTACCTTGTTCACGGAGAAAATTGGCGACAGACACACACACACACACGAGCAGGAGGGATCGCTTAGCCTCCGCTTGACCCCTGCTAAGATGATCCAATTAACGTCTCTGAAATCCTAGAGCGGCCGCCGAACATCTCGTGGGCGCCCAAATTCGGTGGGAGTAAAAAAAGCACACTTCGACACGGCGACTAGTCACTGAGGCCGTCACGTCCCGGTGCTAACACAACACTGTAGTCCTATAAGGGAGATACCACACAGAGTACGACACGGAGTGAGAGAGCGTACGTCCGCCCACCAACACTACCGACACAACACTAGTGATAAATCTACACCAAGTGGCGTCACCGATAGGCACTCGCGCGGAGATGCCAGCGCCCGCCACCACGCCAACTCGCCGCCACCGTAACCGTCCACATCATTGACGTTCTCTGCGCATCCTCCGGTCATCCGAGGCGTGTTTTTGTTCTCCTTCACATCAGCGGTGGTCCAGAGCGCCAGTGCAGTGTCCACGGGTATTTATCGCTCATCGCTGCACAGCCTAGGAGATGTAATGCTCATCGCTGAGGGAGGCTGGCGCGCGAGAGTGAGTGTGGCCAGATTTGCTTTTTTCTCCGTCACCGCAATGAGGCTTTGGGGTGCGAACTGTTTCCCATCCACCTCAAGGCAATTCAGGAGTGTGCCATGCAGGAATCAATGGGCGCGTTACACGAGCAGAGGTGAAATAAACCGCACGTTAATCCCGCACCGGGCGACATCTGGCATGTTCCTTTAACTATTTAAACACTTCCACATCAAACACATTACCCTTCGCTTCAACGCACTCATCCACTAATGAAATGAAACATCACTAACTAAATCATGAGATCAGCGACCAGCAGCTGACCTTCCCGCCAGACTCAGCGCCACACACAGCACCGCCACCACAGCCTCACCCCCACCACGGAGGCATGAACCGACCCATGTGAGCGCTGACCACCGTGACCCAACCTGCCGCGCATGTGTAGTACTGACGCGCCTCGCTATCCCATCTGGAGGGACAGGAGGAGGAGGTGGAAGAGGTGGATGATGTGATGGGTAACGCAGAACAGAGCAAACGGTGGCTATAAGTATAAGACCGATATGCACGCTCGACATCTGAGAGAGAGAGAGAGAGAGAGAGAGAGAGAGAGAGAGAGAGAGAGAGAGAGAGAGAGAGAGAGAGAGAGAGAGAGAGAGAGAGAGAGAGGCGGGGGGGTAAGGGGATGGGGGGGATGAATCTCATTTTCCCGCTAGCTTAACACTTACGTATTTAATTAAAAAGATAAGCAACACGTCAAAAGGAGATTTACGGCTAAGAAATAAATACAGCAAATTAGTGAGTTACTTAGGTGAACTTTGGCTGGTAGAAGAGAGGAAAGAGCGAGAGGGAAGGGGGTGAGGGAGACCTGGGAGAGTGGGAGAGTGCTGTGAGAGATGAGTAAAGTGAGTGAGGACAAAATAACTATAAAAATCTTCCCCTTACGAACATGACAGGCAAGGGAGAATAAAGGGATGGGTTAGGGGCGTGTCGGGCGTGGGGAGGCGTGAGCGGGCGTGCAGGCTGCAGGTCAGGGCGGCTGAGACACGCTTGGGGAAGGTCCAGTAGGATTTGAGACGCGTGTGTTGCCCGGTAGCATAACAAATGGCGGACACGTGACGTACAAGGGGCTTAGGCGAGGCGTCGGTGGAGAGACAGTCTGAATCCCTGGTACAGCCTTTGAATAGCGCCACCCGCTGCTGCTTAGGACGTGATACCAGGCTGTGTGGCTTCCTGTACGTAGCGATAGGCTTTTATCTTGATGCCACTACTGATCTGACGGGTAATAATGATAAATAGGTGGCATAGTGGTGTCTGTAAGGGTGTCTCCAAGTGTCCTATAGACCTATAAGTGGGAGTTTTTATTATTATCATTATTTTTTTTTAACTAGATGGATATAGGTATGTTTCATTCAGGGACTGCCACGTATAGACGGAATGCAAGGAGATAGAGAGATAAGAACAGAAAGAAAATAAAGTCCTACATGAATTAAAAAAAAACAAAACAAAAAAAAACAGCACTGAAATTGATAATGGAAAATCTCATAACTATTCAATACTAAAATCAATATTAAGAGTAGGATGAATACAAGGATATTAATAGTTTAGAATCAATAACTAAAATCCTACACAGCTACAAAAAAAGAAAAAAATATATGTGGATTTTTAAACAATAATTAAAACCTTCGTACCTGCCCAATGGTACTTAAATTAATAGTAGAATGAATACAAGGTTATAGTTTAGAATCAATAACTAAAATTCTACACAGTTACAAGAATAAACAGAAAATATATGGTTTTGTTGACAATAATTAAAAACTTCATAAGTGGCCAATGGTAAAGATACTTAAATTAACACCAGAATAAATACAATGAATACACGAATATAAATACTTCATAATCAATAACTAAAATCCTTCGCAGTTATAAAAAGAAAAAGAAAATATGATGATTTTTTTCGACAATAATTAAATCTTCGTACCTATCCACCGGTAAAAGTACTTATATTAATAGCAGAATGAATCAAAGTGCACCAGGCTCACTTCAAACAGGCTCCCACGAGCGGTAACTCATCGCACGCACGTGAATCGCAACACGCACCAATCCATCACTGCCATAATTCCATCATCGGATTAAAAGTACCGTTTAATATCAAAAGATACGGAATCGGTACCTGAAAATATTTTAATTCACGTATGTAGACACGTGTGTGTGTGTGTGTGTGTGTGTGTGTGTGTGTGTGTGTGTGTGTGTGTGTGTGTGTGTGTGTGTGTACGAGTGTGTGTATGTACGTACGTGCTTTCTAAAGCCTATTACAATGTAAGAATTGATAATTATTTTTAAAGGCAAATTTCAAATCTCTCTCTCTCTCTCTCTCTCTCTCTCTCTCTCTCTCTCTCTCTCTCTCTCTCTCTCTCTCTCTCTCTCTCTCTCTCGAAGGAAACAAGGACGGAAGGAAATACGTATACAACAGGAAGGCACGAAGCAGGAGGGCAAAAGGAAACGAAGAGCAATAGGAGGAGAGAGAGAGAGAGAGAGAGAGAGAGAGAGAGAGAGAGAGAGAGAGAGAGAGAGAGAGAGAGAGAGAGAGAGAGAGAGAGAGACAGGTGGAGGTGCTTAATTCCCTTCCAGAGTGTCACCTGAAGGCACAGCAGAAGGCGGCTTAGCTACAGTAAGCCATCAAAGACTCACCCTCCCTCTCCCTCTCTCTCTCCCTCCCTCTCTCTCTCTTCCTCCTTCTTCATCTCTTCTTTCTTCTCTTACTTCCTTTGCATTTCTCAGTGACACTTATCAATGATTTTCCTTCCTTTTGTATTTCCATTAAAGTATTTAGGTATCTTTAAACTTTATGTATCTTTAATTCTGTCAGAGAGAGAGAGAGAGAGAGAGAGAGAGAGAGAGAGAGAGAGAGAGAGAGAGAGAGAGAGAGAGAGAGAGAGAGAGAGAGAGAGTGAGATAAAAAAAATGGATGTTATTTATCCTTTCCAAACTTTAAGGTCTTAGTTTCCTTTCACTCAGACCTCTCTCTCTCTCTCTCTCTCTCTCTCTCTCTCTCTCTCTCTCTCTCTCTCTCTCTCTCTCTCTCTCTCTCTCTCATCTTTCCTCGTAGCTTTCCTTAGTCTTTCCTCTCGCCTCCTCCCCAGTCTGTCCCTCGCCCCGCCAAGCCTCTTAAGCTTAATCCTCTTCGGAGTTTGCTGCTCGCCTCTGACTCGTCTCTGCAGGAGTAAAAAGTTCTCTCCTGCTGCCTCTGTCGCCATCCCTGACCCTCTCCGGCTAAGGATTCATGCTTGGTTAGTCTTTCAAACCTCCACCCCACCTGTGCCTTGTGTTTGTATTTAAATTCTAAGGTCTTGTTAATGCTATGTCTTTAGAAGTGTTGGTCTCTTTCCTATGTGACTTTATGAAGGTCTTGTATAATCACATTAGCAAGAAATCGCCATTGCCTTGGTATCTTTAAGAAAGCTGGTTCTCTTTTATTTATTTATTTTGAAGGAGGCGGGTGTCTGCTGTGTAGATGTGAAGCGGGAGTCACAAAGGAAGACGCAAGGGACAGAAACAACTGGAGGAGACTCGTGCATGGCGCTAACCCCTGGAAGAAAAAGCGAAAAGAGATGTGATGGTGGTTTTGTGAGGTTCTTTTCTCATCTAGCTGTGTTTAAAATTAAGGCAAATCTCTGTCTCCTTATCTCTCTCCTAATTACTTGTACGGAGAGGTGGTGGTGAGAAGCTTGTCCTATTTTTATCCTGTTCTTCCACAAGTTATCATTAGTAGTAGTAGTAGTAGTAGTAGTAGTAGTAGTAGTAGTAGTAGTAGTAGTAGTAGTAGTAGTAGTAGTAGTAGTAGTAGTACGTAGATTAGCAAATACTTTCATTATACACTAAAAACTGGAATGTATTCTCTCTCTCTCTCTCTCTCTCTCTCTCTCTCTCTCTCTCTCTCTCTCTCTCTCTCTCTCTCTCTCCTATCCTCTCATTACCAAAAACTAATACCGCACGATCAAACAACACACAAAACATCTCTTGCTCTTAATCCAAGCATCATTTCTCTTGCCTCTACCTTTACTCCCACACGCCCAGGCGATCACGGGGTTGACTAACTACCTGCTCTTCATCTCCCGAGCTCCGTGGCCCATTTTCTTTCTATTCCAAATTGGGTACACTTTTTTACCGCTAATCACGTAAGCCAGTTTGAGTTACGGACATGGATGGATCGGATCTGCTACATAGTGATTGTGGTCTAAGAGTATTTTATCTCTCTCTCTCTCTCTCTCTCTCTCTCTCTCTCTCTCTCTCTCTCTCTCTCTCTCTCTCTCTCTCTCTCTCTCTCTCACACACACACACACACATACACACAAAAGGTCACTAATATGAATAATCGGTTCCCATGGTCTTTCTTTCAACTGATGATATAGAAACCTTGTTAAACTATCGCTGAGATCATGAAAACTCCCTTGAAAATCCCAGTACCCTCCACCATACCCAGCTAAACTACCACTAAAACCACAAAAACACCCTTGAAAACTCCAGTAACTTGTACTAGAATTCGTTAAACTATCACTAGAATCATGAAAACACCTTTGAAAACTACAACTAAAATCATGAAAACACCCCTGAAAACCCCAGTACCCTCCACTAGAGGCCGTTAAACTAGTACTAGAAAAAAAAACACTTGAAAGTTCCAATAAGCTCCACTGGAATCATAAAAATACCCTTGAAAACCCCAATAACACTCATTGAAATCAGGAAATCATCTTTGAAAACCCCAACAATCTAACTGGAGTCATGAAAAGACCACAAAAAAACATCACCCTTGAAAACCCCATCAGCCATCACAAGAACCTTAAAGACACCCTTGAACACCCCAATAACCTCCCCTGGAACCATGAAAACACCCTTGAAAACCCCACCATCGATCCCTACAACTAAAACCCCCTCTTCCTTGAAAAACCCAAGTAACCTCCAGTAGCTCCTCTCAGAAGCGGTAGCAGCAAGACACCACAATGACTGGAAATAAGCTCTATAGAAAGGCAGGCAAGTTAGAAATCATTACGAACGTGAAGCTTGTGGTCACTTCTCGGATCCCTC
>NC_087185.1:5510000-5537500 GCF_035594125.1 Scylla paramamosain
CATTCTTCTTTAATTCCCTTTCTTTCTCTTATTATCCCTTTCGTCCTCTTCCTCATCCTTCACCACCTTACTAGCCACTTAAACACCTGATCCGCCAATAACTACACTCAATAGCATCTCACAGGTAATTACTACGCACTAATAACCTCATTAACATTAATATTAATTGCCATCCACCCAGATAGGCACAGGGAGTCACTTACGATTACTATAAATACAATTACATCTATTTGCTTCAATGCTTCAGTCGTCTGGTGCGTGGCGAGTGAAGCACGACCCCGAAGCGCTTCTGAACCCGAGTATCCAATTCCACTGGTTCAATACACGTTCGGAACTGTTTTATTTAAGTTTGGAGAATCTCCCAGGAAACTATTTAACTCTCAGTATGTGTTTGAAGGTTTATTAAAAGTCTCCGGGTTAAAGGTACGACTGGACAACTCATGAAGACTTCAGAGAGAAATATAGCTCTGGGTAACGCAATTTCCCAGCGATTTACTGACGGTTCGTGAGGTTTGGTCCACCCGAGGCACCGGTACACGACTGTCATTTGTTTCCTTTACCTGCATGACAAGCGATCAAAGGAATAAAGGGTAATAAAGGATAATATAAAAGATGAAGTTAATGTATTGGTGTGTCGTGGTCGAAGGTAGGAATGGGGGGAAGAAGGGGGGGGGGGAAGGAGAGGAGAATAGGAGGAGGGGGGGTAGTGTGTGTTCTATACCTGCGTGATCAGCACCTCATGATACACCTGTGGAAGGGAGTCAGCAGTTTTCCCTCAGCACAGGTAATGAAGTCCTACTCACACCTGACTTAGTTCACGCAGGTGTGTCTGTACCTGCCCTCCCTCACCTGTCATTCCCACGGCGTCTTTCATTCTCGATCCACACCTTTCCTGCCTGCTTTCCTTCTCCTTCCTTTGCCTTAATCCTACCTTCCCTTCTTTCTCCTTTCCTACCTTAATCCTAACTCCCCTTCTTTACTTCCTTCTTCCTTGGCTTAATCCCGCCTGCCCCTACTTCCCTCTTTCCTTCAGCAGTTTTCCTTTCTTGCTTTTCCTTCCAACTCCTTTCTTTTTAATCTTACTTCCCACTTACTCCTTTATTTTAATCCTGCCTTTCTCGTATGTCCCCTCCTTCATTCTTGAATTAAGCTCCTTTCTGTGTTTTTTTTTTTCCCCCTTTTTAACCCTGCTTCTTTTCCACTCGTATAATTAAGAAAATCTTCCAGTGAACTTTCTCCCCCCTCACCTATCCAGCACTTTGTCCTTACCATTAAACTCGTCCTATTTCTTCTATGCCCTATCCCTTCATAAGACTACTAACATATACACCACTACCACTAACACATGGCCACTGCAGAAACACCCTCTTCCATGCACTGTCCACCCCTGCCACTAACACCTTCACACCTTGTCACCGCTCAAAACATCACCCCTGCCAATACTACTATTTTGTCACTGCTCAAAACGCCTCAACCCTGCCAATAACACCTTGTCATTGCCAATAACACCACACCGCAAACCACCACACAAACCGTCCTCTCCTATCCCTTACACCAACACCCACACTAAGAGGGCTAAAGACGTGCACCTTCCCCATCCGTTATCATTATGAGCGGTGCAGGACGCAGGAACCCCTCCCTCTCCTCTACCCCCCCCCTCTCTCTCTCCCTCCCTCTCCCTCTCTCTCCCTACTGGTCTCCCCATCCACAAACTGCTGTACCACACGTGATGAGAAGAAGGTTAATCCGGCCGCGGGTTAATCTCTGCCCGTGTCTTCCTATAAATAGCTTGATAACGGAGTCCTTGTGTGTGTGTGTGTGTGTGTGTGTGTGTGTGTGTGTGTGTGTGTGTGTGTTTTATTGGTGGTGGTGGTGCTGGTTAGCGGTATTAGCAATAATAGTGATGTCCATCGTTGTTGTTATTGTTGTTGTTGTTGTTGTTGTTGTTGTTGTTGTTGTTGTTGTTGTTGTTGTTGGTGGTGGTGGTGGTGGTGGTGGGATTTAAAGTAGTAGTAGCATCAGCAGCAGCAACGACAACAACAACAACAGCAGTAGTAGTAGTAGTAGTACTAGTAGTAGTAGTAGTAGTAGTAGTAGTAGTAGTAGTACAACTACTACTACCACTACTACTAGTAGTAGTAGTAGTAGTAGTAGTAGTAGTAGTAGTAGTAGTAGTAGTAGTAGTAGTAGTAGTAGTGGTGGTGGTGGTGGTGGTGGTGGTGGTGGTGGTGGTGGAGCAGCAGCAGAAACAGAAGCAGTAGTCGCAGTAGCAGCAGTAGCGCCGGCAGCAGCAGCAGCAGCAGCAGCAGCAGCAGCAGCAGTCCTAACAGTCAAATCATAATCCCTTTCACTCAGCAAGTCATTAATATCGCGAAGCCCTGTGTTCCATTTCACGGGCGTCTCTCACTTCTAATTCTACAGCCCTAATAACTTCCTTCATTAAGTCATTTAATTCAAATCGTCCAATTTCATCTGCATTCCCCTCCCACGCTCATTATGACTCTGGCATGAACGTTACTATTGGGACTTCATAATGCTTTTTGGAGCCACTGCCTTCCGGATTTCAATAAGCATTTTAAAGCTCCTCTAAAAATACCGTTCGCAAAAAAATTAGATGAAAATAAACGAATACACAAAATATTTAAGTGCTCCCGTAACTTTTAATTTTATTTATGGAAGAGTGGCTTTTAAAATTCTTCCACAAAATGAAAATTCGTTGTAATTCAGTTATGATTCCAGAGGACCTGAGCATAAAGCTACCTCAGCAAATGTATACAGATTTGTATAAACGCTAAAATTTACACGTATATTTGAATTTATAAAGCATCCTATATTGAAAAATTGTGGGTTGTCTTTGACTTTGATTCTTAGAAAAAAAAATAAATAATAAATAAAAAAATAAAAAAAAAACATAAATAAAATAAAATAAAAAATACACCTCAACGACAGTTCTCCTTTCTTACACCTCACTTTTACCTTACATCACAGAACCAAACTCAATCTTCCCACAAATAACAGCCATGCATGTATTTCAAAAGACGCGAGGAAAATTATTTCTTTTCTCCACCTCACTTTTCACTTCCAACCAAACACAAGCTAACAACAGCGAACCAACTCAATCTACTTTCAAATAATACGTGCAGTACATAAGACGTCTGGAACCCGTGTATTTCTGAGGTAAGATGCGAGGAAAATTCTGGCACGAAGTATTTTAGAGGTAATGCTGGTTTTCTTCCCTTGATGGGAGGAGTGACCTGGACGCGGGCAGTCTCGTTACAAGGGGTCTCGCCGCCACCTGGACACCGAAAGAGTGGCGCTACTGTGGTCCCATCTGTCAGGTCTCGGGAGTAAGTCTGTTTCAAAGGACCGGTTTCTAAGAGGATTTGTTGAGGGTGACTCTCTCTCTCTCTCTCTCTCTCTCTCTCTCTCTCTCTCTCTCTCTCTCTCTCTCTCTCTCTCTCTCTCTCTCTCTCTCTCTCTCTATGTAGCCTTCGTCCAGAGCTTCTTTGCCATTATGCTCCTTCCTCTTTCTCCCTTTCATATATTTCTCAGCATTCGTCTTTCCCTTTATGTCACTCCCTTTCATACACTTTCTCTCTCTCTCTCTCTCTCTCTACTCTCTCTCTCTCTCCTCTTCTCTCCTCTCCCTCTCTCTCTCTCTCTCTCTCTCCTCTCTCTCTCTCTCTCTCTCTCTCAAAATACCCGCACACCTCCCTTCCTCATCTTTACTTCACCTCACCTGTTCCTTCCTTCACACCTGGCCAGGTAGACAGGAGCTAATGCCGTGGACTCACCTGGCTCACCTCACCTTACCTGTGCTTACCTAGGGAATGAGAGTAAGCCGCGCGCGCGTGTGTGTGTGTGTGTGTGTGTGTGTGTGTGTGTGTGTGTGTGTGTGTGTGTGTGTGTGTGTGTGTGTGTGTGTGTGTGTGTGTGTGTGTGTGTGTATCGAGGCAAACACAGTTACTAGTCCAGGGGGATCACGTGGGCTTGTCAGGTAAGAATAAAATCCCAGGTAACAGGAGGTGAAATGAGACACGTCGCGCAAATCTAATCAAAACACGGCAAGCTTTCCCTACTTGGTGATGTTTATGCCAAATTACGTGATTACAGCAGCAGTGCAACGCTCCCCCCCGCGACCCCACATCATGGGCCTCCTCCGCTGTGTGCTTGTAGTGTCATGCTCACGTAATGCCCGCCAACCTTCACTGCTACGAAAAATGCTCCGATAAATTTCTCGTATCTTATTAATTATCTTGTTAAATGCGGATTCATCAATGCTCATTTAACTTCCTTCCCCCTGCTTCTTTAATGCTCCCCTTCACTGCTATGAAAAAATGCTCCGATAACTTTCCTCTATCTTATTATCTACCTTCTCAAGTGTGGATCCAGCAATGCTCATTTAAACTGCCTTCCTTAATGCTCTCCTTCACTGTTCCGTGTTAAAATGCTATATCCTTAATTTTCTTTATCTTCTAATTAATTACCGACTTCACCAATGCTCATTTATCAATACTCAACCTAATTCTCTCATTCATGTTCTTTTAATGTTTCATGATAAAAATGTTTCATATATCTCCTCCCCACTGTACCAATGCTCATTTCTTCCACGCTCAGTGCTCCCCAACATGGACTTCAGTATCATGTCAATACGCCCACACACCGTCACGTCACCTGTATGCTCGTCCCCCAGGTAAGGCCGATAATTACCAGGTGCTTATGTGTTATGTTTGGCGAAAGTACGTGTCTCTCTGGTAACACGACCTCACCTGGCGAAGCGTTACCTGAGCCACGTTCATTAAATCTTGTGTTCCTGAGTGCGTCATTTAAGTGCAATTTGACATCGAGTTTCTAGTGTAAGATTATCCAGCGTAACGTGAAGGAAATCGAGTATGATTGATTTATATTTTGTTACTTAAGCGTGTCATGGTGAGGATAATTAGCATGAGTGGTAATTCGATAGGACTGTATCTTAATGGCTATTCTATTGTCAATCATAGTTATTCCCTTCAGGTCACGGGTATTCAAATTATTCTTTAGCATAGCGATATTAAAACATTAAATTCTTCATTAACATTAAAATATTAACTTTTCTTCACCAAAGTATCATTAGAATGCTTACTTCTAAATTTCAATGCATTAAAACACACATTCCAATCTTTACTTCATCATAACACTCACTTTTCCAACACTGAAACATAAAATCAATCACTTCTAAAGTTCACTTCATCCAAACATTTTAAACATCATTAAAACACTCACTTGTAAACTTCCCTTCATTACAGCATCAACTTCTAGAGTCCCTCCATCAAAACACACTTCTAGACTTCATTAAAATACTTCTAAACTTTCCTTCACCAAAACACTCACCAAAACACCTTCCTTCATCAAAATGCTAATTTCTAAACCTCCCTCCACTAATATACTCACTTCAGACACCAAATACTAAAAAAAAAAAAAGAAAGAAAGAAAGAAAGACACACTACCACATAATATAAACTAAGACAACTCATAACTCCAACGGAACAAACCACTTACAAAAATTATATCATAAGAACATGAGACGACGAAGGCCTGGAGACACCCTGACGAAGGAGAAAGAGCGGCGTCCCTAGCAACAACACCTATCATCCTTATAATTCTTTTAAAACTCCTCTGACGGCGCGAGATGGGAAACCAATAAGCTTCACGTCGCCAACTTGAGGGACGCCGAAGGAAAGGGATAAGAGGCTGGGAAGGGGAAGGTGACGCTGTGAGAGGTGAAGGGAGGAGAGACCAAAGGCTTGAAGGACCTGAAGGGAGCCTCAGGTAGAAATAGGAGGTAGGAAAAGAAGAATAGGGAAGAAAAGATAGGACAGAAGAAGGAGGAGAAAGAGAAAGGGAGACACTGCGACTAAAAAATGACGAAAGGGGTTAAAAAAAAATAAGACAGGTAGAAATAAAAGGTAGAAAGGAGGGAAGAACAGGGCAAGAAAAGATAAGATAGGAGGACGAGGAGGAGGAGAAGGGGAGAAAGTGACACTACGATTAAAGGGATGGAGGAAAAAGATACCAGAGACTTGAAAGACTTGAAGGGAGAGTCAGGCAGGAATGATGGGCAGAAAGGATGAAAGAACAGGTTAGGAAAGGTAGGGGAAGACGCTTGGAGGAAGGCAGGTGACGCTAGGAGTAGTGGGAAGAAGTAAGGAAACACGAAGGGGGCTTGAAAGATCTGAAAGGATATTCACGAGATCAGAACAGAAAGTAGACAGAATGATGGAGGATCTCAGATGCTTAGAGGAAAAGAGAGAAGTGAAAGGAGAAAAGTGGGAGGAAAAGAAAAAAAAAAATGAGATGAAGGAAGACTGATGGAGAGAAAAAGAAAGAAGTAAATACGAGTAGATGGAAAGGAAAGTAAAAGATAGAAAGGAGGAAGGAGATGACAGGTAAAAAAAGAATGGCGAAGGTAGGAAACAGATGTAAAAAAGAGGGAAATAAATGACGAAAATAGGAGGTAAGTAGTAAAAAAAAGAGAGAGAGATTATGACAGGAACGGAAGGAGGGAAGGAATGAGGAAACTGGAGAAAGAAAAGGGAGGTGGAGTAAGAAAAAAAAAAAAACGAAGAAGTAGAGAATATAGGAGACAGATAAAGAAAAGAGGAGATAGAACAGAAGTAACAGAACATAGAAGGAAAGAAGGAGAGAAGGACTGAGGAAACTGAAGAAAGAAGGGGGAAATAAGAAAAAAGTTAGATGATGAATAGTAAAGAAAAAAAAGAAAGAAAAAAAACAGGGAAAATATGAGTAAGAAAACGGAACCAGTAGGGAACCAAGAGGGGAACCAAGAGGAGAACCAATGAATACGCAGGAGCTGTTATACCAAACCGTTCCCCGCGCTGCCTAACTTATAATGGTGGAAATCTCATAGAAGGTGAACCCCAGGAGCGATATCCACCAAGTTTCCTCGCAGACCTGCTCAAGATTTAGTTTAATTACCTTAAACCCGCTTGAAAGTTTTATGAGACAGGACTGAGGGAGGGAGGAAGGTTGGGGGAGGCAGAGGGGGAGGAAGGAGGGTGTAAGAGAGAGAAGTGTAGGAAGGCATGTCCAGAGAAGAGGAGACAAGGAAGGAGAAGGAGGAGAAAACGAGGTGTTAGAGAGAGAGAGAGAGAGAGAGAGAGAGAGAGAGAGAGAGAGAGAGAGAGAGAGAGAGAGAGAGAGAGAGAGAGAGAGAGAGAGAGAGAGAGAGAGAGCTGATAAACGGTAAAGATACAATTTTTAACTGTGTAAATAAGTAATGTATTTTCCTGCAGCACAAAACACCACGTTAAGTTAAAAGCGAAGGAAGGAAACCACAAAGGTAAACGACAGTTGAGAGAATACTTGTAACAGATTCCAGATAAAGAGAGATTGGCTTCCCTACCTTCTAAATGTCAGTTGGTTCCTTCCATATAAATATTTCTACCCTATACCAGGAAATACTTGAATAATTATCACATTCTCGCGTACTTTCCGTCCTGTTTTCTTGGTATTTATTCAAAGAGCAAGTGTGTAAGAGGCAGCAACAGCAGTAGCGGTGGAAGTACTGCTAGTATTGTTAATAATAATAATAATAATGATAATAATAATAATAATAATAATAACAATAATAATAATAATAATAATAATAATAATAATAATAATAATAATAATAATAATAACAGCAACTACAATACTAGTAATAATAATAGCAATAACAATGATGGTAGTAGTGGTAGTAGCAGAAGTAGTAGTAATAGTAATACCAAAAACAATAATAATAATAATAATAATAATAATAATAATAACAATAATAATAATAATAATAATAATAACGATAATGATGATGATGATGATGATGATGATGATGATTAGAAGAAGAAGAGGACTAAAAACCGCCATGACCCATCATCACAACAACAACAACAACAACAACAACAACAGCAACAACAGCAACAACAACAACACAACCACCACCACCACCACCACCACCACCACCAACAACAACAACAACAACAACAACAACAACAGCAGCACAACAATAACAACAACAACAATAACAACAATAATGATAAATTCAATTGAGTCCCTCCTGTTTCCATTCATGTAAGGAAAACGGAGCTGAGTCGCTAATCAACTCCGCTTCCAGGCAAGTTAACTGAAGTAATTACTCTCTCTCTCTCTCTCTCTCTCTCTCTCTCTCTCTCTCTCTCTCTCTCTCTCTCTCTCTCTCTCTCTCTCTCTCTCTCACGCCCCTTCACAACTTCGAGGCTTTACTTTTATTCTTTTTTTTCTTTTTTCCTTCCCTTCAGAATTCGCTCAAAAAACTAGCCAAGATGGGAATTAGACGAGTTTTTTCCCATTATTTTTCTCCATTTTAAGCCTAGAGCATCCGTAGGCCTCCTTTCTTTAGGCCTGGGTGGTTGGTCTTAAAGGAGGGCATAACAGTCACAAGAAGAAAAAAGATGCAAAAACAATGTAGAAAATAGCGTAAAATTGTTATTGTGTTAATATTGATTAATGGTTATTCATTCATGCTGGATTTAGAGAGATGGGATGGAAGGAGGGAAGGGAAGGGAGGGATGGGAAAGGGTTACGAAAGGGTAGAGACAAGAGACAAAGGAGGAGAGAAAGGGGAGGGAAAGATGAGGAAAGATAACTGGTTGCTGGAGTAAAGGGAGGGAGAATAACGATGAGAATAATGATGAGTTTGATGGCGAATGATAAACAAGGTGACCATATGGAGGATCCTCAATTTATCACCTGCCAGGGATGCTCAGGGAAAGGTGCTGCGGGGAAAGGGTATCACACCAAACACGAAAATAGATCATAAATGTAAGGAAGCGTTGAAACCCACTGGAATGACTGTCCTCGTCCCTGTAATACTGAGGGCTGACAATGTGGATGGGACAAGTGAAAATAAGAATAGAAAAGGAATCACACTAACCACGAAAATGAATATAAAGCTTTGAAATTGAGTGTAAATACTACTATCATGGCTTAAGGTGTGACACTAAGCAGAAAGTGACGTCAACATGCAAGCAAAACAAGTTAAATTAAAGATACTCGGGAAAAGAAACACAGGTACAAGACGATGTAAGATAAAGAAGTTTTGAAATTGAGTGTAAATACTGCCTTTGTGTCTTTCACTGTGACGATAAATTCAATACTTGATTTCAAAATGCTAGCAAACAAGAGAAAATATTTAAGTTACAGGGGAGAAAATTCACACCAAACATGAAGATATAAGATAAATGTAAGGGAATTTGATTAGTTACTGGTTTTATCTCCACAGCCGTGACTTTATACTAAACGCGAGCAGTCACAATGCGAGAGAAACAGTTAAGTTATTGAGGAAAAAATAACAGTAAACACGAAGATGAAAGATAAATGTAAAGAAGTATTGAAATATTAAATGTTATCGTCGTATCTTACACTAATAGACTGAACATATTGAGTGTGGAAATGAACAAAACAGGTGGAAACAATAAAAACATGTCACGGGGATCGCAGGAAACACTAAGACATGATAAATAGAAGGATGTGTTGGGGCTGGCTTCAATTGCTGTCCTCGCATCTTAAATCATGATGCCAGATTGAACGCGTGATGTCAGAAGGCGAGCGAAACAGGTGAAAATAGTTACTGGTGAATACGAAACTGCAAAATTATACAATGATGAATATTTAATGAAGGAACTGAAGGAGACTTAAGCCCAGCGGGGAGCGAGGGCGGGACAGGTTGATGCAAAATGCGTTACGACGGAAAAATATGAACTGAAAATGAAAAATGAAAAAATAAAAAAATCTGAAAGCTAACCATAAAAGAGAAACAAATACGAGAATCTTCACAAAATAAGTCCTGACTAAATAAATAGAATCGAAATACATTTTACACGTTTATCAAAAAATATTAAAAATTGAAAGAAACTGGAAATACCATAGAAAAAACGAGCGAGAGAGAGAGAGAGAGAGAGAGAGAGAGAGAGAGAGAGAGAGAGAGAGAGAGAGAGAGAGAGAGAGAAAAGGGCTTGAAGGAAGGGAGGATCAGGAAATGAGCGAGGGAAAGATGACGAGAAGCGAGGGGAAAGGACGGGAAAGAATACAAGGAGAGGGAGAGGCTGGGAGGGAGAGTGAGGGAGGGAGAGTGAGGGGAAGGTTGCAGAGGGGAGAGAGAATAGATTGAGAGCGAGGGGCACGGAGGGGGGCAGAATGATGAGCGAGGGAGACAGAGACAGACAAGGGAGAGAGAGAGCGAGAGAGAGAGAGAGAGAGAGAGAGAGAGAGAGAGAGAGAGAGAGAGAAGAGAGAGAGGAGAGAGAGAGAGAGAGGAGAGAGGAGAGAGAGAGAGTACACATGGCTAAACTGAAAGGAAATATTGGGCGTGGCAGTCTTTCTCTCTCTCACTCTCACTCTCTCTCTCTCTCTCTCTCTCTCTCTTCTCTCTCTCTCTCTCTCTCTCTCTCTCACGGACAGACAGAAGCTTAACTTAAACTCACATCCCAAATTCGGGCGGAAATGATCCATGATGACGCCGGAAATTGTTTGAGCGTCGCAGGAAACTCGCAAGGAAACTTTAACATGACGCAGAGATACACCAGTCATGTTACCTGTGCCCCCTCCCTCCCTCCCATCCCTCCCCCCCCACTTGGTCACGATGGCGGCAATTAGGTGAAAAAAAATAAAAATAAAAGGTACTCAGACCATATGGCGAAAGGTGAGTGAGAAGGCAGGTAAAGGGTTAACGTAAGGGAAAGGTATGTTTGGCTACAGGTACGTGAGGATACAGGTGGAATCGTAAAGGTATTTTTTTTTTACCTGTCAATTTAGGTAAGGTGACGTAAGGTGATGTGAAGTGAGGTTGAAGTGAGGCTGAGTAAGATGAGGTAATAATAATCAAAAGAAGGTGAGAAAAACAGGTAAAATCTTAAAGGTAAAGAAAGGTTAGGTAATGTTAGGTAAAGAGATGAGCTTTGGTAATAAAAAGGTAACAGCGATCAAAAGAAAATGAGAAAAAAAAATGTAAAATCATAAGGAAAAGTAAGGTGAGGTAAGGAAAGGTGAGGTAAGGTGAGCTGAGGTAAGGTAAGCTAATTTCATGTAATATAAGGTCAGGTATGAAAAAGTAAGGGTACTCAAGTCATCGTGGTAAAAGACGGGTAAGGAAACAGGTAAAATATTTGGGCAGGAAAAAGTACTCAAGCTAATGGTGGTCACTCAGGTGAATAGGACAGGTAAGGTAACAAAGATGACGTGTAAATGTAATTATCAGCTGACGATCAGGTGAAAAAAATAGGTACTCAGGGTAATGGCGGTCTGGGAAAGGTGAAAAGAACAGGTAAGGAAGGAAAGTTGTAATTGTAAAAGATTAAACGGGTGTGATGATGGATAAATTAACTAAAAAAAAAAAATACATTAAAAAAATCAAGATAAATTCAGGTGAGAGGAGCAGGTGAAGTCAAATAGATGAGGTGAGTTGTAATTAAGATGAAGGATTAGGTAGGTGAATTATAAAGGTGAATGGTGTGATAAGCAAGTGTTCTCTGCTATTCACTTCACCATCACCACTGTTACTACCACTACCACCATCAGCACCACCACCGCCAATAATCTAATAGGCCTCTTGTGCCATTAATTACAGGGAATGGGATCTAAAACACATTACCGCATCATTCACTTTCATCCTATTCATCCTATTTCCATTCATTACCCTAGACTTTCCCTTCCCCTTCCTTCCCTTTAACGTCTTCTTTCCCTTTTCCCCTTCTCTCCCCTCACCACCACCACCACCACCACCACCACCACCACCAGCCTGTCGCCAGCGCTCGTAACCAAAAGTAATGTGTTCTATAGGATCGTTTTCACACTCTTGGCAGCCAGGGTAATAGACCTTCGGGGCGCGGATATTAGGGTCATCCACGGGGCATGAGTATGTTATAATGAAGGACGAAACTTATGAAGACTGGTGTACATTTTATAAGGAAATTGAAACGGTGTTAAGGGAGGATAAGAAGGGAGGGTGAGAGAATGATGAAGGGAGAAGGGATTAGAGGAGAAGGAGGAGGGGTAAAGGGTAGAAGGAGAAGGGTGTAAAGTAATGTGGAGGAGGGTTTAAGTAATAGGGTAATAGATAAATGTGATGAAAGAGTGGAGAAAAAAATAAGAAAAACAAGAGAGCAAGGAGAAAGAAACACATAAAAACAATAGATACCAGGAGGAGGAGGAGGAGGAGGAGGAGGAGGAGGAGGAGGAGGAAAAGAGAAATAACAATAACTATTCAAGGCAAAACACTAAAAAACTACAAAAAGAATAACAGTAAGCATTGACATAACAGTTTCACACACACACACACACACACACACACACACACACACACACACACACACGTACGTACTAACCATGTACAGTATGTTTAAACTTGAAAAGGCAGACAAGTGCACAGCGACCACCAGTCCCTTACACACACACACACACACACACACACACACACACACACACACACCTGATCCTCCCTACATAAACACACCCTCGGCTCCTCCTGTTTGACCGATCACGCCACACGGAGCTACACAAACGGAGGCGGACGCTTCAAAAACAAGACTACCGATTTGTTATTGAAATGGGGGGATCGCTGAGACGCCGCCATGTATAGGAGCTTAGGGGGCGGCCGTGTAGGGACCATTTCCTTGCATATGGGCTGCGTGGGGATGTCCTCAGCGCATACAATAGCGAGCTGGACACAATAAACACCATAAACTTGAACCCTCTTGGAATAT
The DNA here is from genome assembly GCF_035594125.1 of Scylla paramamosain. Classification (NCBI taxonomy): domain Eukaryota; kingdom Metazoa; phylum Arthropoda; class Malacostraca; order Decapoda; family Portunidae; genus Scylla; species Scylla paramamosain. Next base: position 5,522,771 of record NC_087185.1, read on the forward strand.
AACCTCTTAGATCCTTCCCTTTATCCCTTTACAAACCATTTTTTCGCCCCTCTTCTCTTTTTTCTCAACATTTAACAATTTTTTTTTATCCTGCGTGTATGTGAAGGGGAATCCAGAATCGCGTTTTCTTTTTCTCCTGTGATGTTTTAGGCAAGGGGAGAATTTGTTGATATGTGAATAAGCACTCTCCAAACACGCGCGATTTGCATAATGAAAAAGTGCCCGTGGGTCGCGTCGGAGGTGTGTTGAGGGGGCGGAAGGAAAGGGACTTGTAAAAGAGAATGGAGGTTCTAAAGGCGGTGAAAAAAAAAAAAGGCACAGAAATAAAAACTTAGGTCTTTGTTCAACAGCTTCCACGCCTCGGTAACCAGAAGGGCAGAGTAAGCAATCTCTCTCTCTCTCTCTCTCTCTCTCTCTCTCTCTCTCTCTCTCTCTCTCTCTCTCTCTCTCTCTCTCTCTCTCTCTCTCTCTCTCTCTCATAGCTAAGCAAATAACTGAGAATATAACATGACATGACAAAAAACAAACAGATATAACGTAAATCTCTCTCTCTCTCTCTCTCTCTCTCTCTCTCTCTCTCTCTCTCTCTCTCTCTCTCTCTCTCTCTCTCTCTCTCTCTCACACAAGGGAAATAAAACGCTGGTATCAAACGTTTTCGCAGCATAACATTACACACGCCCTCTGAATGGCATCCCCGGGGCGTGGCATTGCGGGCATTGAGTGAGGGCAGAGCGTGGCGGTAAGCAGCTTAAGGGCGTCGAGGAGTGTACGCTCTTACTTACCGTTAGGCTTCCTTTACCCATTACATTTAGCACTAAGCTTCTCTCTCCCTTACTTCTCATTCCTCTTCTACTTATTCCCCTGTTCTCTTTCATTTACTTGCTTTATCCCTCGTATGTATATTATCCTGTTCTACTTTATTTATTTCCTTCATCTCTTTTCTATATAACTTTTTTTTCGTTTCCTCATTTAATGTCCTTTTTTTTATATTTTTTTTCTTAAACTTTCCAATTTACATTCTTCTCACTTTGCTTTTTTTCTTTAATATTACTTTCTCTTCCTTATCCTAACCTCTTTCCCTGTCCGTCTCCCTTTACTCCCTCCCTTTAACCCTGTAACTCCCCTTCTGCCTCCCTTTAAAATTCCCTAATTCCCCTTTGCTCTCTTCTTATTACTTCCCTCTTTACACCCATTTCTTACCTCCCATTCACAATTAACATCCTCCTCTTTTTTTTCTTCTTCCTCCTCCTCCTCCTCCTCCCCCTCCCCCTCCCCCTCCTCCTCCTCCTCCTCCTCCTCCTGTATCAGCTTACTAAGAGGTACAAGATAAACAAGATAAGAGGTCTGAGAGATTACTGAAGCTACGTCAGGAAGAGCTGGACGAGAGAAGGAAAAAAAGAAGAGTAAGAGAGGATTATGATGACAGTGAAAGGGAGAGAGAGAGAGAGAGAGAGAGAGAGAGAGAGAGAGAGAGAGAGAGAGAGAGAGAGAGAGAGAGAGAGAGAGAAAGAGAGAAAGCAGGAGAGATTCAGGGGAGGCTCAGGGGAGGGCATAGCGAGGACTCTATATGAAATGCTTAGCGGTCTTTAAATACGTGTTGGTTTAAAGAGCCGTGTACACGTTTCGCCAGCAACGTATTTAAAGAAGGTGTGAATATGTCATGTAAAATTACGTATGTACACCTGGTTAAAACACACGATTATTAGAGATTATAAGGCAGGTCTCTCTCTCTCTCTCTCTCTCTCTCTCTCTCTCTCTCTCTCTCTCTCTCTCTCTCTCTCTCTCTCTCTCTCTCTCTTGCAAACTACATTAAAAAAATACAAACAAATAAAATAAATAAACAAATAAACAAACCTATACTGACATACAGACAAACACAAACACACATACCTGAACAATGAAGGAGGCTCGCCACACAAACACATCTCAGCTTGAATGCAACATCTGTGGAGAAGAAAATTACAAGCTTAATTACACTCTGAAGTTAAAACACGTAACATAATTAATACACAACACCTCCCTTCTATTATAGCTCACACTTCGCTTGAGATCTGGTGTTACTGTTAATTGTTAATATAGATACCAGTATGTATGCTTCTCTGATTCATGTTCCCTGGTTTCTGCGCAGATGAAGTGTTATTTCTGGAAAGAGAGAGAGAGAGAGAGAGAGAGAGAGAGAGAGAGAGAGAGAGAGAGAGAGAGAGAGAGAGAGAGAGAGAGAGAGAGAGAGAGAGAGAGAGAGAGTATTGTGATATTACACTATAGCTTATGTAATTATTGTTGTTATGTTAGTAGAGTGAAAAGGATGAGAATGTAGGGAACAGGAACAAGGATAAGAATAGAACAAGGAGAAAGGACGATAATAACGATTAGTGTAGTGAACAAAAAGAACAAAGACAAGGAACTAGAGGTGGAATAACAGTAATGAACAAGAACAAAAATAGAACTAAAAGAGAATAAACAAGAAAAAAAATAACGACAAAGAAAAAGAAAGCAAATAATAATATAAAAAAAACGGGAATAAAATAATGAGCAAGAAAATAATAACAAGGAACAAAGCCAATAATAACAATGAACATGAAAAATAACAATGAACAATAATAACAACATCAGTAACAATCGATAAGCAATCACCACCCCTGAACACACACACACACATACACACACAAACGCACACACACACACACACAGGCTCTCCACTCAAGGGTCTTCAACATGACGTGACAAGCTAAGAGTTTCGCATTTTGCCTCGCGTCTCTGACAAAGGAATCGATGTGGCCCGAACCATTTCCTCGTTCTGAAAATTGATGTATTCTGCCTCTCCTCTTTCCCTCCCTACCCTGAGAGGAGGACGAGGAAGAGAAGAAAAGAAGAGGGTTACAGGAGGAGGAGGAGGAGGAGGAGGAGGAGGAGGAGGAGGAGGAAAGGGTAAGAAAGGACTTAATACCTGATCATACTTTATATATTTTAGTTCAGTTTAAAAATTCTAATATAAAATTATGTGAAAAATTTCTATGTTTTAAAAAATAAGGAAATATGTAGATAAGATAGATGGATAAGACGAGAGAAAGACGGATACGTATTCACAAATATACAAAAATTATGAAAAAAAAAAAAAGGTAAGGGGAAGAAAATTTTAAGTTACTCTGGATAAGGGCATTGAAGAAAACGGAATAAAAAAATTAAAAAAAACATAAATACTTGAATGAAAAATACGCAAGTAAACAGATCAATTTGAAATATGATCAGAAAAAAATACATAAACAACAAAAGAGTTAACCAATACACTATAAAACCAAAGAAAACGCAAAAACACCGTAAACCACCACCAACACAACAACACATTAGTAATACAACACTAACCTGTGAAAAGTACATCAAAAAACAAAAGAAAACAGTTACCCTATGTACCATAACACTAAAGAAAACGGAAATTTCTCATCCACTGCCAACACAAAGTAGCATTAGCAAGCCAACGCTGGTCTTACACTGGGGAGGCGGCCGGGGTCCAAACAGCACACATTTCCCCGCCACACAAGGTCCTCACATCGTTATAATGACTCGGGTGTCCTGCCGGCCCTTCTCACCGCTGGGAAATCAAGTCTCTCCGTTTACTTCTGTGTTTTAGATTTCAATTGATTTTTCGTCTCCATTTTTCTCTCTTTCTTTCTCTCGCTTGATTTGTCAGTGTGTGTGTGTGTGTGTGTGTGTGTGTGTGTGTGTGTGTGTGTGTGTGTGTGTGTGTGTGTGTGTGTGTGTGTGTGTGTGTGTGTGTGTGTGTGTTTAATTGCTTTGTTGTTTTCTCTTTGTTTTCTTCTTTCCTTCTTTGGTTTTTGTTATTGAAGGTTTTGCTGTAACATCTCCATCTATATTTTCTTTTTTTTTTTGTTATTTTTTTTCCCCTCTCCAAAGATTCTTCAGTTTTCAGCTAAAATTGTTTGTTACAAGAAATTTTTGTTATAGTTTACAATATATTTGAACTGTAATGACAAATGGGATGGAGCTCAGTTTTCTAGTAATTATTCTCTCTCTCTCTCTCTCTCTCTCTCTCTCTCTCTCTCTCTCTCTCTCTCTCTCTCTCTCTCTCTCTCTCTCTCTCTCTCTCTCTCAAACAGAGGGTCACATATCTCCACATTAATATTCACAAACCAGTTAGACTCGTCCTTACTCGTCCTTCACTCACCCTACACCTCACAACCCTCAGGCCACACGTCACTCGCCCCTCATCCTCCACCCTACATCCTACACCCTACGTATGCTCACTCTCCCGTTTGCCGGTCCAAAATTTATTAGTTTCCTGTGTTCTTCATAAAAGCGCTGAGTCGCACGTTTGACAACAAAACGACACTTGCATATATATGGTGTGTGTCTGTCTGTATGTGTCACTGTATGTATGGTTGAATTTTTTGTGAATGTAGCTTCTGTGTGAAAATTCTAACATAGGTACAGTTTTGGCATTAGTATTATCAGGGGTAAAAAAAAAAAAAAAAAAAGTGGGGGGAAAGGAAAAATGCACGTTTCTATAATAGACTTCTGGGGCAGGAAGTGAAGTGCAGGAGTCTACAAATATTTGCTATAGCGTTTTTGTGTTCCATTTTCGCAACAATGCCATTTATTTGGAAAAGCGAGGCCTGTGATTCGTTTCCAAAGCAAATATAGGGAGTCAAATTCCATTCTCGACGATACAAGTCACTTTTGATGAAAACAATGCATCAGTAAAACACACTGTTGGTGCAAGCAAAGATATGTGAAAAATGCAACACACACACACACACACACACACACACACACACACACACACACACACACACACACACACACACTACACTGTACTACACTACACAAAATAATACACATAGTTCAAATTTCAAATAACAAAAAAAAATATTACGCTACAAAATATTAATCACGTCACACACACACACACACACACACACACACACACACACACACACACACACACACACACACACACACACACACACTACACAGAATAATACATACAGTACAAATTTCACGTAAGAAGAAAAACTCATTCCACAATAAAATATTAATCAGGAAATACACACCGGATATCAAGGCCACGCAATTTCCGGCTCTAAAATAGAATACAGATTATACCGAAGCCTTTAAATCTTCCTGTGTATCTAAATATTTCTCCTGCTCAAGCTTCATGGGGGAAGAGTACCATGAATTTACAAAAGTTTAATAGTAACAGCTGAATAAAAGTTTAATAGCAATAATAATAGTCTGAGATAATAGTAATAATCTAAATACAAAGGCATATGATAGTAACTGAATAAATGAAAACAACATTAGCCATCTGAATGTAAAAATAAAATGATCATGTCTTGTTTTTCTGATTTTAAATGGTCTTGTTGTGGGTTCCTAAGTCAGTCAGTCATTCATTCAGTCAGTCAGTCAGTCAGTCAGTCAGTCAGTCAGTCAGTCAGTCACTCACTCACTCACTCACTCAAACAATCAGTAACTCAGTCATGCAGTTAAACAATCAGTCAGTCAGTCAATCCCAAGGCACTCTTCTCTCACAATTCGTACCATCCAGAGAAGGGGGTAGTACATTATTAAATACCAGGCAGTAGCACGTACCATTGCACCACCACACTAGGACCATAACACTGGCACACCACACTGGTCCGCGTCACACAATCACACGCGAATAACCATCCACAGAAATTAAAACACAAAGAACGGATTATGGTGCAAAAATTAAATAAATAAATAAATAAATAAATAAATAAATAAAACAGCATTAAAGTATCAAAATTAGTTATCAATTTTTGTATGTTTAATTTGATTTATTTTTTTTTATCGTGACCTCTCGTATAAAAAAAAAAAAAAAAAGATATTGCATGGAATATTATAGCATATGTCAGTCAAGGCTTCAAAATAATAAGAAATAATGCATAAATAAATCGAACTGGATAAATAAAAAGGAAATCCATATAACAGAATATAAAATAGAATCATCCAGGCACCTCTGAAACGAAACTGGCCAGGGTTATAATTTTTTTTCCTATTGTTTTTATTCTACTGTTTTTTTTTTGGGGGGGGGAAGGAAGAAGGAAATTGTACGGGCTCCACCATATACCTTTTTTTTTTTTTTTTTTTTCCTGGCCAGTCTCTCCGACACGTAAAAAAGTAGATTATCATTTTCTCTACTTATCATTAACAAAAATGAACACCATAGACAATACTTAAGATACAAAAATACAACACAAAACACAAATATTCCACACTACTCCGAAAAAAAAGAAAAATGAACCACAGTACAAGAAACACAATGAAACAAGAAAAAAAAAAAAGCTACAATTATTTTTTTTTTTTTATTCACCAGAGCTCCAGTGACGTTTGGCAATTTACTATTTACTCTGGCACATCCCTGCATTGGTATCATCGAGGCGTGAGTCAGAATCACCCTTAATGTTTGATGATCACCCTTCTGTCTCCCGCTAGATTATATCACCTGACATTTACGTAGGTGCTTCGCCTCACCTTTACGTTACAGGTATAGCATTAATCACGTCAGGATTAAAATAACAGGCCAGAACACCAATGGAACCTTAGTTTTCATGACACGTTGCCTCTAAATCGTCCGTAGTTTTGGTCTTATACGGTGGTCAATAACAACTTTTGAGAGAGAGAGAGAGAGAGAGAGAGAGAGAGAGAGAGAGAGAGAGAGAGAGAGAGAGAGAGAGAGAGAGAGAGAGAGAGAGAGAGAGAGAGAGAGAGAGAGAGAGAGAGAGAGAGAGAGAGAGAATGACAGACAGAGAGGGAGACAGACGGCAGTGAGAGAATGACAAAGACAGAGAAAGACAGAAAAAAGAAAGACAGAAAGATATAAAGAAGATGACAAAGAAAGACAAAGAGAATAACAAAGACAGATAGAATAACATAGAGACAGAGAATGACAGACAAAGACAGAGAATGACAGACACAGAAAGACAGAAAGAAAGGGGGAGAAAGACAGAAAGACAGAGAGAATGATAGACAGACAGAGAGAAAATGACAGACAAAAACAGAGAGAATGACAAAGACAGAGAGAAAGACAGAGAAAGAAAGAGAGAATGACAGACAAGGAAAAAGAGAGAAAGACAGACAAAGAAAGACAGGTAGACAAAGAAACAAACAGACTAGCACATAGTTTTCAAGGCATTCATCATATCTTGCACCACTCCTGGACAGCTTGGGTGGACGGCGAGGTTGGGGCAGAAGCACGGGTTGTACAGCACCGGCAGGAAGGCCTTCACCAGACTCGAGCAGCTGTGAACCTTCGGCAGGAAATTCATCATCATCGGAATTGCAGTGGAGAGGCGAGCTATCTTGAATTCCTCCAGACGCGGTAACACGGCACGAAGATAAGAGAGAGTGGAGGTAATCAGGAGAAATAGTCAATATATTATACAAAACATCACGAGAGGAGGATAAGAAAGAGATGATGATACGTAGAAATAGTTAAGATGCCATGACACGAGGATAAGAGAGGAGAGAATAGTAGGAATGGTCAAGATATTATGCAAAACGTTACGAGACAAACAAAGATATAAGGATATGTAGAAATGGTCAAGATAACACGAGACGAGGATAACAGAGAGAGGGAAGAAAGAATGCGTAGAGATGGTTAAAATGTAAGATAAAAACATAAGGAAATAAGGGAAGCTGTAAGAAACCATCAGGCTTACACGTGCCAGTCCCTGTACGAAACACATCATTTTCATATATAAATTTGTCTTCTTTTGAAACTCCCTAATGACATACTCAAGATGGGCAAAACGCTACGAGACAGTGATAAGAGGTAAGAATAGTAGAAAGGGTCAAGATACTATGCAAAACGTTAGAAGAGAAGGGTAACAGGGAAGAGAGTACGTGAAAAATGGTTAACATATTATGCAACAATTAAGGAATGGAAGATAAAAAAGAGAGATAAATATAAAAAGAATGGTTAATATATTATTCAAAACTTTAGGACACAGATTGAATCGATGTTTATAGGAATTATAGATAGAGAAATGCAAGTTATGTTTAGAAATTGTTTAGCCTATCTCTTCTGCTTTGCTGGCCTACCTATCCTATTACTATTATGCTTATAGTAGTGTAACAAGAGAAAAATGCAAGATAAAGCCTAAATTTATTAGCGTATCTCATCCACTTCAATATCTTATTAATCTATTACATTACGAGTTAATGTAACATAGCAAAATCTCCCAGAAAGAAATCGAAAAAAATCTGTTGTTGTTTTTCTCATCTGTAAAAACAATATAACAGAAATTCTTAAAGGTTATTTAGCAGAGAGTGATCGAGCTGAAGTTTGGCGAGGATAGAACAAAGAAGGGTTGGAGAAAAAGCAAATGCAGAATGGTGGTGGGATTGCTACAAAAGGTCATTAAAGCGAAAGAAGCCGATCTGTATTTTGAAGTGTTTCAGAGGATGAGATGCTGAGTGACGGGGAACAGAATGACTATAATCAGCCAGGTATCGATTACACACCTAACTGCTCGTCTCACAGGTATCTTAATTGTTAATCAGAAAGACCACACAATGCACGACAGATAGAAATGTCACGTCAGGCAGCAGTTGGAATGCTTACACACACTCAAAAATTGAAAAATACTTCTTTCGTGGAGTGCGTTTTAACCTGTGACTAAATAAAAAAAAAAAATATTGCGTGAAAGCTTTTCTTTATTATTCTTGACAGTATGGTAAGTGTTATAAAGAATGGTCTGAAATACTCATATGATTTAAAAATTACCAGTGTAAGACATGTTGAAAACCTGTAAATGGATGAAATGTCTTAATATTCTAGGATTTTTTCTTTTGTCAGTAATAATTGATTGTTTACGCGATTGAAAAATTGAATGACTGACTGACTGACTGACTGACTGACTGACTGTCTGACCGAATGATTATAATATCCCACAATTACTAGATTACATACTGCCATGCATCAACAATATTACGGAACGCATAATTAGAAAAAGAATAAGATAACATGAATAACACACAATCACATAAAAAAACATGAATAACACACAATCACATAAAAAAACATGAATAACACACAATCACATAAAAAAACATGAATAACACACAATCACATATAAAAAACATGAATAACACACAATCACATATAAAAAAAGTTCAAACAAAGAGGATTAGTTGACAGTCCAGAAGTAAACAGATGCGGGTAAATGAGTGGATGAGGGAAGGAACAAGTGAACGAGTTATTCAATCAATCAAGTAATCAATCAGCCATTCAGTCAGTCAAGCAACCAGCCAGTCCACCCACCACAACACAGGCTCCACCGGACAAGCGGAACACGAGGCAGGAGTCCCCAGGTTTGGAGTCCAGCATGGTAAGTGTCATATTGCGCAGCGCCTCCGTGACCTTCGCCGTGCCATTACTCAGCTTGTCGTGAAGGTTGGAGGAGAGTGTGATCAGCTCCTGTACCATGGCGTCCTCCTTTGGTTCCTCCGCCTTCCCTCCATGGGCTGACACTAAAAACAGCATCAGATACGTGAGAAGCGTCAGCATCTTGGCGTGGTGGAAAGCAGGTGTGGTATAGCGGTCAGCCACCTCTTGTCCACCTATTTAAAGGTCTTCAGAGGTGTTTCATCAGTGCTTGGTCTGTAGCCTTGGGTTGTTGATAAACAGGTGTGTTTGTGTGTGTGTCTCTGTGTGTGTGATTCTGATGTGGCGTTGCAACACTATACTGCAGACATAACATAGCGACACACACACACACACATACAGATAAGCAGGCAAGAACACACCAGTTTAGCTAAGACCTTGCATACGACAAACAGGTAAACACAACAAGGTAAATGCACACACATATGAAGAATCCAAGACACTGTGTAAATATGAAGATAATAAAGGTGTAATTAGAAAAGTATGATAGATTGATAGGTAGCTAGATAGACAGATAGATAGATAGATAGAATGAATAGATAGATAGATAGATAGATGGATAGATAGATGAATAGATAAAATAGATAGATAGATAGATAGATAGGTAGAGACACAAACAAACAGACAAACATACAGACAGACAGACAGAGGGGCAGACAAATAGACAGACAGAAAAACAGACAAACACATACTTCCATAGACCAAACCTCTCACCTTGCTGCCGCCGTGACGCTGCCTGGCCCGGGGTAGATAAGTGTACATATACAAGTGTGCTATTCAAGTTAATTAATGGATTTAGGCGTGATAACACTCGCTACATCACTCATTTATTCCGCCTCCTATTTTTCCGGCACCAAATCGCCGTGTGATCCTGTAGTTTTACCTGAACGAGCCTCGCTTTGCAGCCTCCTGACGGGCCGCGCTAAATCATTTTAATTGCCTGCCAATGAAATCCAGCAAGAAATATATTTATCACCCATACAGTTTTCCGTTTACAGATTAATCCTTTTTTATATTCCTGCCATCGTCCACCCTCGGGACGCACTAAACTCCACACATTCATACCAAATAGTGCTCTTTAATACTGGAATTTTCATACAAGGAGTGCTGGGTTCCTTATAATGATTTAAAATCGTTTTTCAAAACTGAGACAAAGGAAATCCTGTCCTATTATTTAAAAACAAAGACGAATGATTCTTCAAAAAATTTTCAGGATCCTTTTCTTCAGGGTTCCTTTAAAAACAAAACTGATCTTATCCTTCTATAAGCACAGGATTCTTTACAAAGCTTCAGAATCCTAGTTTGGACAAAAGGAATTCCACCGTTGTTCGGAAAGGTATGATCTCTCTCTCTCTCTCTCTCTCTCTCTCTCTCTCTCTCTCTCTCTCTCTCTCTCTCTCTCTCTCTCTCTCTCTCTCTCTCTCTCTCTCTCAGTATTCACACCCCGTCCCAGGTCCTGAGAGGCACCCAAGGCTTCTTCCGGCGCTCTTTGGCACTTTATGGCCCTCCCAGACGCCGCCAAACGTCGCCTGGCACTTCCTCATATTTTACCGTCATCTCACCATTTTTTCCTTCCTTTCAGACCTGTTTTAAAGCTTCCATACTTCTTCCTCGCGACCTTGAGAGTTTCGGGGATTTCCATACCCGTCCAGACTCGTGCACGTGCATTCCAGGAGTCCAGGTAAGGGGGAGGTTAAGAATCACGAGCACTTCCAGGTAAATATGCTCTTAGGAATACCTGCCATTAACGGATTTTGCTAGACGTGAGCTTCTTTTTTGGTGTTTGTGTGAATTCAGTGGCGTTTCAGTTAACTGGGTAATTTCGTTCATTGTGGTTATTATTTTCATTATTATTGCAGTTTATGTGGCAGTTCGCTTTCCGTGTGTTCTTGATTGTTTAGAAATGGTTGGGGGAGTGTGTGTGTGTGTGTGTGTGTGTGTGTGTGTGTGTGTGTGTGTGTGTGTGTGTGTGTGTGTGTGTGTGTGTGTGTGTGTGTGTGTGTGTGTGTGTGTGTGTGTGTGTGTGTGTGTGTGTGTTCCAAGCAAACATAAACAACTCCAGCACGGCAATGAATTTCTGGAAGAGGCGAAAGAAGTGGAATATACAAAGCAAGCGCACGATAAACAAGACAAACGCACGGAACGGAGAACACTAAGAGAAAAACGAGAGGGAAGAAGAAAACGTGGAAATTGAACAGGAGAGCGAGAAACACACACACACACAGAAGGAGAGAAACGAGAGAAGTAAGAGAAGGAACCAGTACCTTGAGAAACAGAAGAGAAATAGGTCTCTGAAACGAAGCTATGAACAATCTTAACAATCCACCTCCTCCTTCACTCTGCTTTATGAAAAATCGACCGAGGACTTCAGTACAGCTCGCCGCCGCCACTTTAGCCTTTCAGCGACCCATCAGCGTCCCGTTAATGGCGTGACGACTTAAGGAGAAAATCACGTTATGTTCCGCCCGTCAGGAGCAGCACAAGACGATTTGCCTCCTTTGTTTTGCCAGGCACGATTTTTCTCATTAGTAATCCGATTTGTGAAGGTAATAAGTGCAGGTGTGAGTGGTGGTGGTGGTGGTGGTGGTGGTGGTGGTGGGGATGTAACAACTGAGGTAATGGTAATGTGTGTGTAATGGTGGTGGACGTGATGATGATGATGATGATGATGATGATGATGATGATGATGATGATGATGATGATAAAACGATGACGACGAAGACGAAAAGGACGATAACGAAACAAGAAAAAGGAAAGAATAAAAAAGAACAAAATCAACAATAAAAACAACAAATTCACAAATGAAACAGTAGAGAGCACACGCGGAGAAGAGGAGGAAGAAGAGGAAGAAGAAGAAGAAGAAAAAAAGATCTGCAGTCTTCAAAAGTGAGGGAAAAAGAGAGCTTTAACACATCCCCTTGACATATACGGAAGCAACCACTCCTCCCCCTCTCCCTTCACTCCCCTTGCCTTCCCCTTACTCTCCCTCCACACCTTCAGCCACTCACCTTCCCTTTCAAGCCACCGGACACCCTCCCTGCCTCTCAGACCACCCAGCCTACCGCCCACCGCCACTGATAACAACACTCCAAAATGACTGACGATGTTTCTTACTTTGTGACGCTCTTGGCATACCATACAAAGGGAACAGGTACCTCTCTCTCTCTCTCTCTCTCTCTCTCTCTCTCTCTCTCTCTCTCTCTCTCTCTCTCTCTCTCTCTCTCTCTCTAAGTTCCTGAGGTCAGCGGGATACACGAGTGATTCTGACAATGTCGTTCGCGAGGCGTATGAAAGAAGAGTTGATTTTTATCTTCTGAGGACGACGAGAGAGAGAGAGAGAGAGAGAGAGAGAGAGAGAGAGAGAGAGAGAGAGAGAGAGAGAGAGAGAGAGAGAGAGAGAGAGCACACGTGTTTGGCAGCATCAGATACCCCGTGTTGAGTGGCCGGTGTCAGCAGTTTCATTATCCACACAGAACACTGACAACCTGCGCCACGTTTCATCCGAGGCGGGAAGCACGTAAGAGGATTCAGATGACCTCAATTTTACAGTGCTTGCGGCGATTTTATCTTTTCTTGGTTAAGTGGAGGAAGAGGAGAAGGAAGACAGTGGTGGCCGCCGGGCGTCACTCGGGATTAGAGTAATGTCCCTACCACATAGTAAGCTTAACACTTCTTGCCCTCCAGCTCAGGGGTGCTCTGACACAATATATCCTTCACTTCCATTCAAGAGTCGAAATGTACTGGGAAGTCTAAGGTTCAGTGTGTGGTGGGCGTGTGGTGTGCGTGTAGTGCGTGTGTGATGAGCGTGTAGTGGGTTTGAGGTGGGCGTGTGGTGGGTGTGAGGTGGGCGTGTGGTGGATGTGTGATGGGTGTGTGGTGGGCGGCGTGACGTGGGCGTGAGGTCATAACACAGGTTAGCAAATCCCTTATCGCCACCATGCACCTCGACATTCTATTTTAAAAGGCCACGTTTGTCACGCCATCAGCCTCAGTGGCGAGGCTTCCGTCAACATGAGGCTCCGGGTGACAGTGTTGATAAACATTCCCAGGTCCTTCCTTCCGGTGCAGGAGACCCGTCGAGGGGCAGCGCCGCCACGCCCACCGCGGCATTAAACTCCTTCCTTGACGTGAGGTTATTTCAAGTCCCTTTAAGCGCCACCCACGTGGATGACACAGCCACAAGAAATACGAGTATACGCGCCCACATCCATCCACGCATGTCCAGCAACCAGACGTCATTTTAATTGTAGATACACAGTTTAAAATATCATGGGCTTCAACACTCTGAAAAAAAATAACAGGAAGGTCATCTATACTCAGCGCAAGCCACTGCCATCAAGCAAAACAACCTCCCAAAATAAACCCGCCAGTCTACACACTCGTGTATCTGAAATGCACCGCAGCCAGCCGGCCGTGAGTGGAGGCGGCGCCGGCGGCAGCCTGGTGCGGCGCGGCATCAGATGAAGTAATAATATCAAGTGCCGTTTCACATTAATAGCGAACGTTTACTCCCCACAGGCAGGCGCCGCCTCGCTCCAGCCGCGTGTGCACTGCGAGGCACAGGTAATTGCTTGACCCTCGTAGCCTTGAGGTAATTCCTGAGCGACATATTAGCCACCTGTTGCAAGACCTCACACCGCCGCCACCATTAGACATTAATACCTCGCCCGCCCGCCCTCATACCTCGCCGCCGCCCGCACTCCCACCCACGCCTCACCACACGGCGCCCCTCTCCCTCCTTCCCTGCTTAGGCCCTTCATGGCGTATAATATTCCGGCCTCCATTCCATTCCACTTCCCCACACACACACACACACACACACACACACACACACACACACACACACACACACACACACACACACACAGGGAGAGAGAGGGTCAAGAGGTACTAATAGTTCATGTATAATAATTTGCCTTAATGCCATCTTCTCCTAACCCTTGTCCTCTCTCTCTCTCTCTCTCTCTCTCTCTCTCTCTCTCTCTCTCTCTCTCTCTCTCTCTCTCTCTCTCTCTCCCTCGCCTGTCCACGAAGCTCCATGAATTCTGCACCGCCATTCCAGCAGGCGCCCACCAGAAGGGTTCAGATGTTACCCTCTGCTGATAAGAATTTCCAGCACCGACACTTAGATAAAGCCCTTAGGTTACCTTAATGCCACCCTCACCAACCTCATGTTCCTTTCACCTGCGTGGAGTAAAACACCTGTACACTGACCGCGCCCTGGGTTTAATTAGGGATAGTACACCTGTGCCTTATACCTGCGATGCGAATGGGTATTGTTAATTGTTATTGCAGGTAAGGTT
>NC_087185.1:5540000-5547500 GCF_035594125.1 Scylla paramamosain
AGTCGAGTAAACCTGTAACAGTGCACTGACTCTTATTCACTTGTTCCTACCTCTCCCGCCTCTCTCCCAGCACACTCACAAGTAGAGTTAAGTGACTGATGGCTCTCACCCGCACCACTACAGCCACCACCACCTGCATTACTATAACTCTTACTTGATGTACTCTCCCTCCTGTGGTTATCAAACTTAAAAGTGACCCATGGGAGAATTGAAGGCGATTTTTTTTTTATACTACACACACTCAAGCAGAAATATTTTAGAGTAAGTTATAAGTATACAGTGTGTGTGTGTGTGTGTGTGTGTGTGTGTGTGTGTGTGTGTGTGTGTGTGTGTGTGTGTGTGTGTGTGTGTGTGTGTGTGTGTGTGTGTGTGGGTTTGGATTATACGTACATGGAGCTACATAAGGGAAGCTTGTGTACGTGACGCAACGTTTTATGGCCAGCCACACACACACACACACACACACACACACATACACACACACACACCAATCGAAGAGGAAATTGGTAACTGGCTACGTTTTTTTCTTCCATTCTTGACGACTCAGATTTAGGGCGATTAGTCCCAGCCCTCAGTCCCTCCTTTAGCGACAGTCCTGTGGGAGGGAGGAGGGGAGGAGGGGAGATAGAGAGAGAAAGGAGGGAAGGTAAGGAGAGAAAGAAGGGGAGGTAGACAGAGAAAGGAGGTCCTAGTTCTGTCCTTCTACTGTCCTCCTCCTCCTCCTCCTCCTCCTCCTCCTCCTCCTCCTCCTCCTCTTGTTCATATTGCTTCACCTCACTCTTCAGATTGTTTCAGACGATTGCTGTTGTGGGTTCCTGTCTTTTATTTCATATTTCGTTTTGTGAAGTGAACAAAAATCAATGGCTTTTACTTGGTGACTTTCACGTTTTATTGCAATATCGCTACAGCTTTGTTATATATATATATATATTTTTTTTTTTACTGAGACTTCCTACTTTTTTACTAGTATCATTCTTTTTTTAATGGACATATTTGAGAGCAAGTAATCTAACTAAAACCATTGATTCAAAACGCCGATATAATCAAAGGGAACTAAAGGGCGTGCTGCTCCACAGATCAATGCATTCACCATTACATTCACTGACTCGATTACATATTACGTAACAAAAAAACTAATACCTTTTGATGGCCGACGCGAAAATAAAGGCATATATCATATTAAACATTGACGTAATAATGAGCAGGTTTAAATCTTCCGCTGTAATAAAGTTGTAATAAAATACTGCCAGCATTTCTCATCCACCATTGACAGTCACGCGCACGCACACACGCACACGCACACGCACACGCGCACACGCACGCAAATGTACCCCGTCCGCCCCTCTTTTCATGCAACACACACATGCACTCCAGATCTACATCTTAACATCCATACAACAATGGAACACGCAACACTCTTAATGTTCCGCTGGCCGGGGACACCTGACAACACACACACACACACACACACACACACACACACACACACACACACACAATGCACCACCAGTAACCTCCTGGCAACACAAACAAGTGTCGCTTAACTTAACACAAAACGGAAAAATTCCACCACTACCACCATCACCACTACCCTCTCCACCACCACCACCACCACCACCAGCCTTCCACCATCACCACTACCCTCTCCACCACCACCACCACCACCAGCCTTCCACCACTAAAACCCCTAGCAACAGTGACGCCAGGACACACACACACACATACACACACACACACACACACACACACACACACACACACACACACACACACACACAGAGTGACGCGTAACAGTCCCAATAACACACCGGTGACCAACAATAGCCATTACGGATACAGCCGCTACACCAACCCACCAGACCGGCCGCCGTCTAATCACCCTATGATAATTATTAAGCATAGGTGAGCCATTCCGCGAGAGTTATGCAAATTGGGGGACAATAAGAATTAGTGGGAGTGGTGGACGCGGCCTCCATTCACCTGCGCCTCCCCATCACTGTTCACCTGGAGCTGCGACGTGACTGTGTGTGTGTGTATGTATGTGTGTGCGTCTGTGAGTGCCTTTTTTCTAATTGCTTTTCATCAGTACAGCGCAATACCGGATACAGGAGCAGCGCCACGGCGGCCACTCAGCGAACCACTCAAGCGAGGCCACTGAGGCTTACGGCGAATGGAAAAAAAGTAGTAACATGTTGGAAGTTTCGCAGGGACAGCTTAGTAGGATCGCGCAGCCCGAGGAAAGAGACGACAGGTAAATTGTGTAGCGGCGGGAGTGTTTATACGCGTGTGTGGAGGCTCCCTAGCACTGGTTATTGAGGTGAAATACTGCCAGAGGGGCCGAGGGGAGCCGCTGAGCCACCCTGGATATTGCATGGTACTTTTGACACGAGAGGAAAGTTACTTGAGGGCTGAATTAGGGTGGAGCGGCTCAGCCCAATGATAAAGGCGACACGCAACTGACTACACCTCCCGCCAGCCTGGTCTTGTTCCCGCCGCCCCGAGAAGGCAGCTGCAGCCTGACGCGTGAGAGGCGAGATGGAGAAAGATAGAGGGAAATACAACAAAGAATAGAGATAAACACGAAAAATACCAGTAAAATACAGTATGAAAGGAAAGAAGACAGAAATAAACCAAAACGAAGGGCGATAACCAAGCGAGATGCAAGATAGAGGAATCTTCTAAAAGAATAAGAGAAAAAAAAAAAAAACACGAGGAATACCAGTAAATATTCTATGAGATGAAGGAAGACATAAATACACCAAAAGAACGGAGATAACCGAAAGAGATGAAAGAAGATTGAGGAAAATACTACGAAGGAGAGAGATAAACAGATCCACGAGAAATACCGGTAAAATATTCCATGAGATGAAAAAAGACAAATACACCATAAAAAAACAGATAAACAAGGAGAAAACCTGAGAAACGAAGAGGAAATATCATACATGAATACTACTAAGTTCGGAGAAAGTAAATGAATTACATTGCATATCAAAGTCAACTTTTATTTGTTTTATCGTTGCGACACATGCGAATTAAGAGAGATAAATAAAAACAACGATGTAGAAACAGGCTGAGTGCGAGAAAAGTGAGGAAAACCGCGAAATAAATGTTTCAAGTACAAAATCCATGTATTTCTAACGTGTTTGTTCACTGGCGAGGGACACAGTGAGGGCGACATGTCCTTCCCCCTCACCTTTCAGCCTCACCGCCTCCTCGCCGCTGAGTCACCGTAGCGTCGCAGAAGGAACAGATAAACGCCCTTTCCGCCTTGCCGCTGTTCCTGTCACTTGCAGCGGACGACAATGTCACACGGGGTATTAGTTCAACGTACTCGCTTATCTCCTATCTCTCATTTTCTCACTCATCCGCTGGGAACTGAATGTCACTCATTGTTCCCCTCGACTCTTCCCCTCTAATTCAACACCCGTCAGCTGTCTTCCTCCACGGCCCATCCCCCCCATCCCACCCCACCCCTTGCTCCTCGCCGCCCCCATTGCCAATCACCCCTCATCCGCCGCCGTCCCTTGACAAGCGCGCTCCTCCCCCTTAAGTCTCGTTCCCATGCAATCTCGCCGGGAAAGACTGGCGCGGCGGAACCCAGGCAGCAGATCAAATTACTACTACGAGGCGGCGACTCCTCAACACTCGTACGCAAATAATCTAACGGATGAACTAAACTGATAACTTCTCTCCGGGTGATTTGAAGCGTTTCACTGCCGTCTGTGAGCGTTGCCCGGCCTCTCTCTTCCCTCCCTTCACCCCCTGCCGCACTCCAGGGAGGGGCGTGAGTCTAATCTCCCTCTCCCACTCGAAGTAACCAAGTCAGCGGCGGTAATCGAGGCAGATTCCCACGTTCCTAGGAGGCCCCACGCCCCGCCTCGCTCAATTAAGTCTTAATCTCTGAGACGCGGCGATAACAGGTTCGCTTGTGTCCCCGAGTGTCCGGGAGTCCAGCGCCCCACGCCCGCGCGGGGGACTTCAAAGGATCCCGAATCAATTTACGCTACACAGGATCCTCCTACACCCGCGTGAGCACCTGACTACACGTGCGTATACCTACACGGCGCCCACGCACACACATGCACACAGGACCTCTGAATACATACATGTACACACACACGTACACACCCACCCCACCACACTCTGCTCTCTGTTTCCATACACATTCCACTGTACTATGAAACTGGCAGACACCTACAAAAAGGGAGGAAAAAGGCCAAAAAGGAAAACAAAAATAGGAAAACAAAAAATTCCATTACAGTGAGATATAAAAAAAAAAAAAAGGAAGGCAAAAGGGAAGGTTTCCAGATACTGATTGAAGATTCCAGTTGGGTTTCCATGACATGACGAGTGAAGTTAAAGAAGGATGAAGGAAGGTAACTGTGAGAGGCTTCGTACAAACACAGAAAAATATCGTACATTTTCAAGTGAATATAAGATCACTATCACATCCCTTCTTCCAACAACACAAACACTATCATATATTATTCAGTTAACATGCAATCATCTTTCTTCGTACAAAGACAAAAACTATCGTACATTTCCCAATAAATATATCATCATTCTATTTCACATCTT
This sequence comes from Scylla paramamosain, assembly GCF_035594125.1. NCBI lineage: Eukaryota > Metazoa > Arthropoda > Malacostraca > Decapoda > Portunidae > Scylla > Scylla paramamosain. The sequence continues at coordinate 5,544,579 of NC_087185.1, forward strand.
ACAAATACAAACATTATCATACTCGTACATTGCCAAATTAATATGCAACCAGTATGATATTTCTCTCCGTACAAACACAAAACACTATCGTACACTCTCCAATTAACTCCACACACTTAGACTTTTCCAATACCTTACATCACAGATAGATAGATAGATAGATAGATAGATAGATAGTTTTATAGACCACAAATACTGTTCTGTTTAATATATAAAGTGCAATACATTTTCTAGTCCAAATTACAATAACTATACATTAAAAACTATATACAACACCAATTAATTTTGAAAAAACCACAAAATAAGAAGCACATGTACAAAATTCAATATTATCAAGATTTACACAAAGTATCATCGTACATTCCACCAGATAACAATATTTATGAAGGTACGTTGATGAAAAACCATCCATTCATCTACTAACAGAGCCAATAGTCATTCATGCATCCTCAAGCACGCAATGAATGCTACCAAATGAATACAAATGAATGCCACCAATACATACATGAACCGGAATCATCAGAATATACATGATGGAAAGTCATTCATTTCATTCATTTCCGCCTCATACATCATGCAACACGTGACCCAGGGCATTCACATCGCCACCAATAAATCAGGTCTTTTCCCGAAGGCTCACAAAAACACGACCATCTACCAGGGAATCGACCTTAGAGTTCTGTTTTACTATTTTTCCCCCATGCGTAAAGGTCAGAAAGGAACACAGAAAATGGGGGAATGGCCGCTAACTTTCCGGTTCCCCAAAAAAAAGTGAGATTTCCAAAACAGAGGACAATTTAGTTCAGGAAATGTCCCAATATTCTCTCTCTCTCTCTCTCTCTCTCTCTCTCTCTCTCTCTCTCTCTCTCTCTCTCTCTCTCTCTCTCTCTCTCTTAGATCCTTTTACTTTCCTTTATTTGGAGACAACTAGTTGGCTTTTTCCTTTTTTTTTTTTTGTCTTTGGTCCGCTTCCATTATTCATAAAAAAAAAGAGTCTCTCAAACAAAATCTAGCTGTACAGAAATCAACTTAGAAAAAAAACTTAAACCTTTAAATTCTCCCTCAAAATTAAACATGAAAAACGAAAATGGAACAGCGAATATGAAAAACGGAGAAAAACGTATGTAAAAAGGAAAAAAATCACACCAGACTAAAATAAATAAATAAAAGCGAGAATTTCACGTGATTTCAATGTTTTCCATCCACCGTGACACTGAGAGTGACGGAAAAACCACATCATTTTAGAGATTTATACATCGCATCAATATATAAACCACCAACTCTTGACGTTAACGGAGAACGAAATAAAAAAAAATACAAGAAGAAATTCTGCATAACATGTATATTTCAAACACACACACACACACACACACACACACACACACACACACACACACACACACACACACACACACACACACACACACACACACACACACACAATACAATACAACACAACACAATACAACACAAGACAACACAATACAATACAGCTGGAAGCAATTTCACATAACATTTTTTAAAGACACACACACACACACACACACACACACACACACACACACACACACACACACACACGTAAAAAAATAGAAAACCGAGGTACTTAGCAAGCCTGACTGAATAATATAGAAGCACTAATGGACAGTCTGCAACTCTGCTATTGTGGCTGGCAGATAAAATTTCTCAGACGCATTAAACACGGAACGCAAGGTCGTAAAAAAAAAAAAGAAAAGAAAAAAAAAGAAATAATGAAAAAAAAAACAAGTAAATAAATAAACAAAATTCTACCCAAAGATTCAGTCCGAGCAAAGGTGAATAAGGTAATAAGGTAACAAAGGTGAATAATTAAGATTCACTATGACATCTTTGCTACAAAGGTACACTTGCAAATAATGAAAATTTCATGAAGCAAAAAATACGTAAATAAACTGAATAAAAAAAAAAAAAATCGGTGGTATATAAAATGTAACAGAAAAAAAATAGTAAAAACTGCACATGGTAAATTTTCTAAAAAGTGCAACACGCCGTGAATCATCATGCAGGTGGGAAAATAAAAAGTATTTAACATCGGAATTAAATGTTTAAAAAAGGACAGGAAAGTGAGAAAAAAAGTCCGCTTTGCTATTGTTATATGAGAAAGAACATTTTACGCACACACTGCGCCATAAAGAACCATATGTGCCTTGTTTCTTACACTGACCAGGCTGTAGAGGAAATTATTTAGTTTTCTAGGGTGTTTTTTATGATTTTATGGATGGTAAAAACAAGGATTCGGCGTCAACAGGAAAAATACCCACGAGAAGTAATTTACCATCTGTGGCTTTTAAAAAGAGTCCTTAGGCGAGAACAAAATTATTGAAAATATTCTATAATGGCGAAAAATATCATAAAAGTTTAGGAGAAGAAGTTTTGTAAAGAAAATGGGAGCAAGGTTGACGCCTCTCGTGCAAAGAAAACAAAGAACCGAAAGCTTAACTTGCCTTTATGAATACAAAGCAGATTAAGAAAATTAAGCATCTATATGCAAGGTGTTTCCCTTCAAGAAATTAGATCCTCTCTATCTTGTCTTCTTTTATCACCGGGAAAGGATAAGCGAAGGAAAACTGTTTTGTTCTGGGATAGAACGCAAGCTCCCTCCCCTCCCTGCCTCCTGACGTCCCCTCTCTTCCTCTTCCCATCTCTCTTTATCCTCTTTCCTCTCCATTTTCTTCGTTCACCTCCTCTCCTTTTCCTCTCTCTTCCCATCCTATCCTCGGTCCACTCTCTTCTCCCATCCCCTGCCTCTCTTTCCCTCTTCCTTCCTACCCCCTTCCCATTTCAACTTCCATGCATACTCTTTTTCTCCCTTTTCCATCCCCAATTCCTTCTCCTCCCCTATCCTCTAGTCCTTCTCTACTACCCTCCCTGCCTCTCTTTCTC
>NC_087185.1:5550000-5555000 GCF_035594125.1 Scylla paramamosain
CACACACACACACACACACACACACACACACACACACACACACACACACACACACACACACACACACACTCACAGTATAACACACACGTTACATCCATTAAAAGCCCCCTGCAAGCCGAGGAGCAGGCCGCTACACCCTGCCTTGGCCTGTACACTTAGATACACCTACGTCCCTCATGCCTTGGCTAAAATTAATTGGCAGTACAACCTTGTCATCAAAGGGAACCAGAAGAGGGGAACAGCTCCAGTTTTCCTCCCTCCCCTCACTTTTCCCCTTAGTTTCCCCTCTTCTCCCAATACACCTTCTTCATATGTGCCCACCACCATCACCACTACCACTGTCACCACCATCACCACCACCACTACCACCATTGCTGTGTCCTATTCTCGCTCTCTCCCCTTTTCTCCCCTCTTCCCAGCTATCGAGTTGCCCCCACACTCCCTCTCTCTCCTTCAATACCTCTCCCCTCTTATCCTCTCACTTCTGTCTCCCTCTCCATATCTCTATTCTCTCCTCATACCATCCCTCTCACCCCAACCAGCCATCCTCTCTCTCTCTCTCTCTCTCTCTCTCTCTCTCTCTCTCTCTCTCTCTCTCTCTCTCTCTCTCTCTCTCTCTCTCTCTCTCTCTCTCCCTCTCTCCCTCCTCTCCCCCCAGGGCGTAGCGGCGCGAACAATGAGGGAGAGGCGCAGTCTAACGAAGGTTTCACTAGTTCACTAACAAGAGAGAAAATAATGAAGGCTTGCGTCAGGTACAGCACAGAGAGAGAGAGAGAGAGAGAGAGAGAGAGAGAGAGAGAGAGAGAGAGAGAGAGAGAGAGAGAGAGAGAGAGAGAGAGAGAGAGAGAGAGAATACTGAAGAAATGGTGGGATATAGAAGAGGGAAAGAAAAAATAACAAGAATTGAGGTGAAGGAGACCAGAGAGAGAGAGAGAGAGAGAGAGAGAGAGAGAGAGAGAGAGAGAGAGAGAGAGAGAGAGAGAGAGAGAGAGAGAGAGAGAGAGAGAGAGAGAGAGAGAGAGAGAGAGAGGTGGGTGGGGGCTCCAGTGTCCATGTGGGAGAATTGATGCCAACGATTGGAGGAGGAGAGAGAGGAAGGGAAGCGATTGGAGAGAGAGAGAGGAGAGAGAAGAGGTAAAAAAAAAGCGAAGCACTGATGGAAGGGAAGAAGAGGGAGAGGGAGAGGGAGAGGGAAAGGGAACGAAGAGGAAGGAAAAGGTAAAAATATGATAGTGAAGGGAAAAAGGGAACAAAGAGATATGAGGGATGAGAAAGGGGAAGGGAGGGATGAAGGATGGAAGTGGAGATATGGAGGAGAGGATATATGGGAGAGGAAATGAGAGGGAGGTATGGAAAGGTAGAGGAAGGGTAGAAATGGAAGGGAATAGAGGATTATAATATGTTGCTGGTAGAAGATGATGCAAGGGAGATGAAACCGCTTACGTTTATTACAAAGTTTCATTAAAAAAAAAGTTTGTTTATTTATTTATTCTATGGTGAAACACACAGCAATGATACAACATGAAATTGTATCGAGTTCAAAGTTTTCTTCTTTTTCTTAATTTGTGCGATGCACTATTAACTTCCAGTCATGAAAAATGAAAAACGTAATATAATTTTATGTATAAGTGATTCCTATAATTAATAAGTTTTACGGATAAGAAATAAAAAAAAACAATATATTTTTACACATCAATATTATTTTTTCTGACTATTACTATCAGCACCATCATCATCACTATCAAACAGGTGATTTAATAGTAATAATTTAAATCCACATCATTCACATCTCATGAACTCCTAACGATAACAAACAACTTACCGTCGCTCCTGTAACTGTTGGATAGATAAGCAGATCGAACGTCAGAACTAAAAACACACAGCAAAAGAATCACATGGTACCGGAACTGCAAGAAAGCATCCTACTTTTCCTTACTTACTGCTTCATCTACCATCCTATTCTTCACCCTCATCCTGCCCTTACCTTCTACTCCATTCTACCTAAGGATCTTTTGGGAGGTGGATGCAACTCGTAAGCAACAGAGAACAAAAAAAAGAAAAAGAAAAAGTACAGCAGAAATCATAGTGTGTGTGTGTGTGTGTGTGTGTGTGTGTGTGTGTGTGTGTGTGTGTGTGTGTGTGTGTGTGTGTGTGTGTGTGTGTGTGTGTGTGTGTGTGTGTGTGTGTGTGTGTGTGTGTGTGTGTGTGTGTGTGTGTGTGAGCATATCAAGACATCAGCAGCTCCCCACAGCACCCACCCATCCAAGCTTCTCAGTGGCCTTCCTTTCCAGCGTGCCTGTAAGCAAGGACTGAAGGAGGAGCTGCTACACTACCCCATAATCAGCACATTCCAAATTGTATCATCACCCTCCCGCTGTCAATCCATCCTGCACTCAGCCTGTCCGTGTTTGTGCCTTCGTCAGCGTAATCACCAAGCTTGCTGACTGACCTATCGGCGACTTCCTCAACGAATCGCTTAAATTGAAAAGTACGATGCCAAGGAGTTAGTTATTCTCCGCCTCTGCTGCTCAAACATTCACAGGCCAAGGCGACCAGCTGTCCGCCGCGATATCCCACACACAAATCAGGGAGCATCGGGGTACAAATATCGTAATGATGCAAGGGGAGTCTGGGAGGTTGTGCTGTGTGAGTGACCGATGGATGGAGGAAGAAAAGCAAGTGGAAGAAGAATGGGTGGGGAGGAGTAGGAAGAGGAGGAGGAGGAGGAGGAGGAGGAGGAGGAGGAGGACATCAACGACGAAGATGGCGAAGACGAAAACCGACGAAGAGAAACAGAAAAAGAAATAAAACAAGAATAAAAACATGAACAAATAAAACAAAAACAAAGAGAACAAGAAAATATCACAACAATTTACTGAAACACTGACAAACAAAAAAAATAAACAAAAAAAAAAGTCACACGAAAAAAAGACAAAAAAATACAACACAAAAAAATATATAAAATCCAAACCTGGATTTCACAACTTGTCCACATGAATATAAAAAAAAAAAAAAGCAAAAATATAAACCACAAAAAAAAACACATAACTAAACTGAATTTCTCAACCTGCAAATTAACATGTCAATATTTTGTAGGAGAGAGTGAGAGAGAGAGAGAGGGAGAGGGAGAGGGAGAGTGAAAGGCGGTGATGTGGAGGAGAGGAGACGGTGACAGTGGTGGTGGTGGTGGTGGTGGCGGCGGTAGGGTACATACAGTTAAGAGAGGGGAAAGGGACAAGGAGTGGCGTGAGGGGACGGGAGGGAAAGGGGAAGGCTTGAGGGTGCTCACAACAATTCCTTCCTCGACTGTCACAATTTCCAGCACGTTTACTCAAATTTCACTGGCAAATTTGGTGCGTGTCACGTTCTCCCCATGAAGTATCTGCTGTTTTATTTACGGTTGCCAGGTGTTATCCGCTCGACGATAACCCTTTACCTATCCCCTACCTTCCACTTCCCCAACCCCGCCCAACCAAATCCTCTCCCCCCAACCCCAACACCTGCCCAAGCCGCCAGGTGAGTCCAATTTTACCTGTGAATAGTTAAACACAGCAAATGGCAACTTTTCACTTATTCATCACAGGCTTAAAATTTGAGAGAAACTTTTGTCCCATTGCATCGCCAGAAACCCTCTTCCTTCCCCTCTTCTTCCCCTTGTGAGGAGGGAAGAAAAGGGCCACAGGGAAGAGGAAACACAGAACAGCTAGAGGGGAAAAATTTAAAAAAATATATATAAAGGGGGAGAGAGAGGAAGGAAAGGAAGAAGTGGGAAACTGTTGGAGAAAATAGTGTAAAGTACAGCCTTCTGTCATGTTTTGGAATAAAGGAAAGGGAGATAGTGTGTGTGTGTGTGTGTGTGTGTGTGTGTGTGTGTGTGTGTGTGTGTGTGTGTGTGTGTGTGTGTGTGTGTGTGTGTGTGTGTGTGTGTGTGTGTGTGTGTGTGTGTGTGAGAGAGAGAGAGAGAGAGAGAGAGAGAGAGAGAGAGAGAGAGAGAGAGAGAGAGAGAGAGAGAGAGAGAGAGAGAGAGAGAGAGAGAGAGAGAGAGAGAGAGAGAGAGAAACCAACACGTGACCAAACAAAACAAAACAGAAGCAAGACACGAAAGACGAGAAGAGAAAGAGAAAACAGACGAGACGGACAAGGACGAGAACGATGTTGATGATGATGATGATTATGATGAAGAGGAGGAGGAGGACGGCAGGAACAGCAGGGTGGCTAAATGGATACGCGGTGACGTGATGATGCTGAACCCTCAATTCGAACACCAGTAACAGCTGCCACTTTTTGCCAGACGCCCCAGTGGTTTAGAATTACGCAACAGACTCAGTAACTTCCTTTGTGTTGCTTTGAAGGGCTCGGCTCAGCAGGCGGCGCTAGATCCCTTACCATTGAATATGTGGCCTTGCTATTGTGACTGCTTCGCTTCCACACTGACTGAGGTTTGTGTGGAAAAGGGTAAAGGTAACTGAAGGAGGGAGGGTAAAAATGGAAAAAAAGAAAGAGAAGAAGGAGGAAAAAATGTTATGAAAAGCAGATGATTTTGTTATAAAATGGCCTCAACATTGTGACCGTATCGTTTCCACACTAACTGAGGTTTGTGTGGAAGAGGGTGATGGAAACTGAAGAAGGGAGGTAAAAATGGAAGAGAGTGAAAGAGGAAAGAGGCAAAAAATTTTATTAAAGATAGAATATTTGATTAGAAGTGGTCTTATTTTCTTACCAGGTGAGGTCTGTGTTGAAGAGGGTTATGGAAACTGAAGGAAAAGAAAAGAGTAATAAGAAAAATGTTTAAAAATAGAAAGATAAAGAAACAGACTGAATATGTGGCAATATTATTAAAACTTTCATCTCTACAGTGACTGGGGTTTGCGTGGAAGAGTGATGGTAACTGAAGAACGAACATAAAACTGAAGGAAGACAGGAAGGAGGACAAATATTGATGAAGGGGAAATTGATGAAAGTAAAGTTACAAGAAAAGAGGAAAAAAAAGGAAAATGTGT
>NC_087185.1:5560000-5607500 GCF_035594125.1 Scylla paramamosain
CTGGCAGAATCATCCAAGAAATCTGAGATGCTTCACTTGGTAGCTTGGTTGGTGGTGGTGGTGGTAGTGGTAGTGGTGGTAGTGGTAGTGGTGGTAGTGGTAGTGGTGGTAGTGGTAGTGGTGGTAGTGGTGGTAGTGGTGGTGGTGGTAGTGAATCTTTCTTGCTTATTTTGGAATCTGAATCTGGTATCAAGAGTTTCCAATCCTACAATGACTAGAATCTGCTATGAAGAAGATTCTGATGCTACAATGATAACTCCACAGTAGAGAGTTTCTGGTCTTATAATGATAACTAGGATCTCAAATACGGGAGTTTCTGATCCTAAAATATCTAGAAACTGGTGGCGAGGAGTTACTAAGCATACAAAAACTAGAGAAAGGCATCGTTATGAAATTAATCTGAGTGGTAAGGAGAGAGAGAGAGAGAGAGAGAGAGAGAGAGAGAGAGAGAGAGAGAGAGAGAGAGAGAGAGAGAGAGAGAGAGAGAGAGAGAGAGAGTTAGACAGCCCATCAGTCAACCAGTGAATCAAACAGCCAAAACAGCCATCCAACTAGCCAGACAGACAGCCAGCCAGGTAAACACAGAGACAGAAACAAAGGAATGAAAGATTAACAAGAGATTAACGGAGAATGAAACATATCACCTAATGAACCAAAACAAATGACGATATCAGCCAACGAAACAATAATGACAAAAAAGACACAAGAACAATTACTAACACACTACCCAATCACCACACGATGAATATTAAGAGAAACCAAAGCCACATTTTTCTTCATAAATTCCTCATCTCGGGACTCCAGGAGGCAACCCACGTATACTACACAGACGGGCTCGGCAGGTAAAGGTTAGCCAGGTTGTCGCGGGAATACCTAAGCACTCAGGGACGGAAGGAGAAGGTCAGGTGAAGCGCGCTCTACTTTCAAGCCAAAATAACTTCATTGAATATTTTACCTCACCTGATTGAGCGAAGAGAAAAGCTGAGATGGTGGATTGGTAGTTAGAGAGACAGACAGACGTACACATAGGTAAGAGAGGCAATTATGAACTGGAGGTTAGGTGCGAGAGTTGACTCATAGACAGGTAAAAGACAAACACACAGTCGTCTTATGTGGATAGGTAGAAAAGGTGAAAAGCGGAAAGACTGTTAAGTGGGTGGGAATGTTGGTTAGATAGATAGATAGATAGATAGATAGATAGATAGATAGATAGATAGATAGATAGATAGGTAGATAGATAGATTGATTGATATAGATAGATAGATAGATAGATAGATAGATAGATACATAGATGGACAGATAGATAGATATATAGATAGATAGAAAGATAAATAAATAGATGGACAGCTAAATATAGATGGACAGATAGACAGAGCGATAGATAGATAGATAGATAGACAAAGACAGACAGGCAGACACACAGACAGACACACAGACAGATACACAGACAGACACACAGACAGACTAATGTACAAATAGAGACTAACAAACAGATAAATATAGATAATTAAGTATACTAACAAATATATAAACAGATAAACAATAGAAAAAAAAAACACAGAAAGACAAATACCTACAAAAAGACACAAAATTAAACAGACAGAGTAATACACAAACATAACCAGACTAACAAGAATGAATACACACACATCACTGGGCGAATACCTCCCAGACAGACAGGGAGAGCTATACCAAGGGACTCCCACGCCAAATAACACACTTAAATATCACACACTCGAATTTTACATCCCAGCGAGATGGAAAGATAGACAGCCATAATGATAGACAGACATACAGACTGACAGGCGTGGGTTAGCATTTCGAGAGCTACTGATTGGAGACTCGCAGACAGGTATACAGTCAGTCATACAGTTAGTCAGACCGGCAAAGTTCTCAGTGTATCATTTTAATGGGTGACTAAAATACCTTGAAAAATTTGGAAGCTTGGAGTCTACAGGTAAATAACACCCTAATTATGAGCCGGAAATCAGGTAACCACGCATCTGTGAGATTCGAGTCATAAACATAACAAGCAAAACTCTCTCTCTCTCTCTCTCTCTCTCTCTCTCTCTCTCTCTCTCTCTCTCTCTCTCTGATGACGAGATCGGCTACATATGCTCTAGAGAGAGAGAGAGAGAGAGAGAGAGAGAGAGAGAGAGAGAGAGAGAGAGAGAGAGAGAGAGAGAGAGAGAGAGAGAGAGAGAGAGAGAGAGAGAGAGAGAGAGTCGAATAATTATCTATGGATGTGACAAAAGAGAAAGCGAGGAACATAAACTCAATCTCTTACATGACATTCAATCTTTATAATTCCTCCTCATCCCTTACCACCCCCCAACACTCATTCCATTCTCCTCCTCACACTTAACCCTCTGTCTTCCACTCCCTCTCCCTCTCCCTCTCCCTCTCTCCCACCGCCAATCTCTAAAATAATCATGCTTCGGAGGAGTATAAATCTGCTCTCGCAAGAAGGCAGGCATTGTTCTGCGCTCCCTTCCTCTCCCTCACTTTTTCCCTTGTCTCTCCCTCCCTTGAACCCTTCAGCTCTCCCTTGCTCTCCCTCCTCTCCCCTGCTACATGCCATTAACGAGATTTGCTAATTGCTTCATCATCACCAATGTGTTCAATGTAATGAGAGAGAGAGAGAGAGAGAGAGAGAGAGAGAGAGAGAGAGAGAGAGAGAGAGAGAGAGAGAGAGAGAGAGAGAGAGAGAGAGAGAGAGAGAGAGAGAGAGAGAGAGAGAGAAATTTACCATCCCTACACACACACACACACACACACACAATAAAAAACATACAATCACACAAACACACCCATAAACTTAAAAAACAAAACACAAAACAAAAGTCACCCCTAAAATCAAAGAGGAAAACGGAGGGAGGGAAAGAAAACGGGAAATGGGACGCCGGTGAGGTTCGTGACTCGCGAAAAACGGATCGATCTTGCAAACCGTGTGTCCGTGTACTTAGCTCAGAATTCGAGGGGATGGGGGATTGGGCGAATGGGGGGGTGAGGGATGCACGCGCCCCCTGCATATGTCCCCCGCTGATAATAGAAGCGCTTACGGTCCCCTAGTGAGGCTGCAGGGGGGAAGAGAGTGAGAGGGGGAGGGAGTGAGAGGGGAGAGCATCTTTGACACGAGGTGGGATGTTGGGAAGTCACGCAGCTGTTGTTTTCTTTGTTTGTCTCCACCTCTTAACGTTTTCTAGCGTATTATCAGCATTATTATCATTGTTTTTATCATGGCTACCGTTTTCATTATTGTCTTTCTTCATATCTTTATGCCTGATGGCGTATTATTATTACCATTGTTCTTATTGTCAGTCATTTTTTATTTTATCATTATTGGCACTAAGATAAATGACGTCAATTTTAACACGTGTGGTGATTTTCTTCTTTCATTATTACTGGTAATGTAAAGTTAATTTGTAGCTCTGATATTCATGGTGAACTCAAATAACCTCATAATTATTCATGTTACACGATCAATGTCTCAGTATTTCTTCAGTCAGCGCAACATCACAAGTCTTATTCTCCCTCCTCCTCCCTCCCTCCTCCTCTTTTAGATTTAAGGTTTAACAGAATTTAATTTTTAGATAGAGATTATATACTACCCGTTTTAATGTGTTATTGTTTTGAGTATCGGTTTTAGGTTTACATATTAATCACATAGTTCAAGGTTTTATAGAATTTAGTTTTTAGAGATTATATACTACCCGTCTTATTGTTTTGAGTATTGGCTTTATTGTTGCTTTGGCAGATATTTTAGTTTTGTCTTGGAAGTTTCGGTTTTATCAGTGTTTACGTCGCAATTTTAAAATCATGTCACCTTGCTGGAATTTTAACAGTCATTGAATATGCATATTTGCTAGATTTCCAAACTGGACGGTATATTTTTACTGGATCATATATTCTTCTTATTTGTATCTATACCTGTGTTGTCGTGATCAATGAAATAACTGAATTGAACTACTTATTTTTCACTTTTCTTTTATTTCAAGTCTATTCTTCTCGTCTCTTTTTTTTTTTATATATATATAATTCTCCCTCCTTTCCCTCAGCCTTCTCTGGTATTCATCATATTCCTGGTTTTATTCCACGTGTTTTCAATCTATTATTTCTACTACTACTACTACTATTACTCCTACTCCTACTGCTGCTACTACTACTACTACTACTGCTGCTGCTACTGCTATTGCTGCTGCTGCTGCTGCTGCTGCTGCTGCTGCTATCCCTAATTATTATCATTCTCCTTCTATTCCTTTCACATTATTCATCCTTTTTCGTGTTTTCTTCCTCCTTCTCCTGCTTTTCCTTCACCACCACTTCCTTCTCTTCCTTCTTCAGTTCCTTCTCTTCCTTCTTCAGTTCCTCCTGCTCCTCCTCCTTCTCCTGCTCCTCCTCTTTCTCCTACCCCTCCTCCTTCTCCTTCTCCTCCTCCTTCTCTTTTCAATCAGTGCCGAGTCCTCGTTTTTCCCCCGTAATCGTGAAAAGACTAAAACTCTCGCTCACATCCCCGACTCACGGCGCCCCGGGGAGGGTTAGAGGGACTGAGCTGCGGAAAGTTGACGATGTTTTGGTGAGACCGATCAGACTGCGGGGCGGCGGCTGCGGCGGATCCTTGGAGCGAGGTAGTGTGTTGCCAAGGACAGAGGCGGAGAGAGAGGCACAGGGATGGAGGGATGGAGGGATGGAGGGAAGAAGGAAGGGAAGTTGTTGTCGATAGAAGGGAAAATGGTACGTGTGAAGAGGAGTTTGTAATGTGAAAGAAGGAAGATTTGGATGTAGATAGACGTGGACGAGAGAGAGAGAGAGAGAGAGAGAGAGAGAGAGAGAGAGAGAGAGAGAGAGAGAGAGAGAGAGAGAGAGAGAAACCGCACGTGCTGACAATACAGACGGATACATGAGGAAGAAGAAATGCGAGAGACAAGATTAAATGTGTTGCGAGGAAGAGAGAAGGAAGAAGAGGGAGAAGAGGAGGAGTAGGAGGAGGAGGAGGAAGATTAAATGTGTTGCGAGGAAGAGAGGAGAAGGAAGAAGAGGGAGAAGAGGAGGAGGAGGAGGAGGAGGAGGAAGATAAAACAGGCCAAGATGAACTGCTGGGAGAAGAATCCGGGAGGAGGAGGAGGAGGAGGAGGAGGAGAGGAAGGAGAGGAAGAGAGACGAAAGGATTCACAGGCGCATACATAATGTCTAAGGAAAAAAGAGAGAGAAAAAAAGTCCCGCCCTTGATAAAAAGTCAGAAACAGGACACTTCTCTCCCGGCCAGCTGTCAGCGCCTCCCTCACCCCCCATGTACCCCTCACACCCTCACTCACCCTTACTACCCTCACTAACCCTCACTATTCTTACCCTCACTCACCCTCACTAACCCTCACTACCCTCACTTACCTTCACTCACCCTCACTCTCATTCACCCTCACTCACCCTCACTAACCCTCACTACTCTCACTCACCCTCACTCACCGTCACTACTCTCACACCAACACTGGCCTCATTACCGCCCATATTCAGAAACGCTTTGGTTTTCCACCAGACTATTTTCAAATGGCACAGAGATGATTAGCCGTATTCTCAAGGTGTTTCTCCTGTTAATAATGTAGAAATCTTGTTAACCTGTCACTAGAACCGTAAAAAACAGTCTTAAAAACCCGTGTAGCTTCAACTATTTTCAAAAGCCACAGAGATTAGCCTCAAGACTATTTCTCGTAATTATACTGTAGAAATCTTGTTAATACGTCACTAGAACCGTAAAAACAACATGTGCAGCTTCATGAGTAGAGACTTTTGAAACAGTGGAGGTGCGGCACAGAGGTGTTTCAGAATGTGGTCCTATATCGCCTCATTACGTTAATTTGCCCAATTTTCACTCCCGCGGGTTTCATACGAGCTTAGATTGGTGCAGTAAAAAGGGATTAAAGGTCACATTAGCCTCGCCCGCCATGACGCGCCGACCTTTGGGAATCACTCCTGTCCCTCTAGTGTGAAGTGAAGGGCAAATATACGGAAAAACGTACATGGCGCAGTGTGTGTTGGTGCTGCGCGGGGAAAAATGCTTATAAACACAGGGAAAAATTAACTGGCTTCGATGGGTTTAATTTCCTTTTTTTTTTTTTTTTTGCCGACATGCTTTCATATCCATCGGGAAACAAAAGTGTAATGGAAGGAAAAGATATAAAAATACAAGGAAAATTTACATAGTTTAAAAAAATATCTGTCTTTCATTTATCACATTCTTTTCGATTAATTCACTCATTTAATTATTTACTTATTCACTTTCGGTTTTCCATCTTCCTGTTAACTAATGCATGGAAAAGTGACTGGCTTATGTGTAAAATGTTAAACGAAACTCCATTATTCGTTATGTTTATCCATCTTCTTGTAATATATCTAATGCTCATATTACCTTAGTATTGAACCTGTGCTCTCGTCGATTTAGGTATAAAAAAAAAAAAAAAAATCAATCCCTTTTATTCTTCACCCGTTTGTCCAGTTTCCACGATCTCCTTTTTAAAACCCAAGAAAACAACAACAAACGCGCGTCAACCCATTGTTTGGATTCTTCTTTGGGAAACACCATAAGTACCTTCACCCTTTTATCTTCTATTTTTTACCCTCTCGTTCAGTTTCAATAGCCTCCTCTTTAAACACAAGAAGACAACACTCTACGTGCATCAAAACCTTCCGCCATAAGTATTGTCAACATTTTACATCTTATTTTCACCCCCTTTTAATTTCCATAATCCCTTTTTTCGATATAGCTAAACATTATCTACATATATTAACCTTTTGACTGCTGTTTGGTACATCTTTCCTTAATTATTAATCACTCTGACATATCTTTACTTGTTGTACAGCCACCTCCAATCTTTAAACAGGGAAGAAATTGGAAAATCTATTCTTTTTACTCTCCTTTCTTGTTAGTGCTTATAAAGATTTCATCATTATTTCTGGTGATGTTAATCGTTTCGTATCGCAATGAAAACGTTAAATCGCTGTCTGAATTCTTCTTTGACATCTAGAATTTAGTTAATACAGCTAACCAACCCATTTTCCCTCTTATCTTTACTCCTTCCTTTAATTTCCACACTTCTCTTACACATAATAACAGAGCTTGTATCACGTATCCATGCATCACATCGCAGCGTGGATATTCCTGTATTACTGATTCCGAGGCTTCGATTCTGCGTCCCCGCTAAGCAGATGCCGCTCAGTCCACCCAGCTGTTCATTCTCCCTCGCTGGCTGGCTGGGTCGATAAATACCTGCTTGGGAATAACAAAGGCTACTGACCCGGACGCTGGTGAGATGCTGATGAGGTGTGCAGGATGAGTATCTGAAATTATGTTTTTTCCATGTATTGGATGATCGATCGACATCAAAACTAACTAGCTAACTCACTAACTAACTAACTAAAGAAATATGTGCATTGGAGGGACCGAACTAACTAAATAAATAAATTAATCAATATATTGGAAAGACCGACCAAGCGGAAAACTAACTGGATAAATAAATTAATCAATATATTGGAAAGACCGACCAAGTGCAAAACTACTTAATTTCCTAACTAATCAAATATCTAACTAAATGAAAGTATAAAATAAATTAATTGAAAGATCGAACAAGGGCAAAACTAATTAACATTATCACTAACTAAGTAACCAACTAACAAACTCATTACTGACTAATGGATTTATTTTCTGACTGGCAGACTAATTAATTAACTAATTAACTGACAGCCTTATTGACTGGTTATTGACTGATTGCGTAATTAATAGACTAACTGAATGATGGGTTGTCTTGTTGACTGACTGACTGAGTAAATAATTGACTGATTGAAAGATTAATTAACTTACTGATTGATTGACTGATTGAGTAATTAACTAACTGAATTAAACTTATTCATAGACTGACTAATTCATTGATTACCTTATTAAATGACAGACTAATTAACTGACTGATAGATCAATTTACTGACTCACTGGTTGACTCATTAACTGACTGACTAATAGATAAGTTTACTGACTGAATGAATGATTAAATGCACACCGGAGAAAATATAAGGAAAATGCATTACCTGTACTGCACATGTACTGTCAGCGTGGAGTGACAAGAAACAATAACACGACAGTGACAACCAAATAGAGGTAAAAG
The DNA here is from genome assembly GCF_035594125.1 of Scylla paramamosain. NCBI lineage: Eukaryota > Metazoa > Arthropoda > Malacostraca > Decapoda > Portunidae > Scylla > Scylla paramamosain. The sequence goes on from NC_087185.1 coordinate 5,568,151, forward strand.
CTTTCACCAGCACTCAACTGTATGAAATAAGCGCCTAAAATATACACGGAATCCATCATGACTTATACATTTCATACGTACCTGCACACACACACACACACACACACACACACACACACACACACACACACACACACACTAATTGGGGGCATTGATCACACGCTACCTACACGCTGCTCATCAATGTTTGCCTTAGGGACGAACTGCAAAGCTTACTGCCAACTATGGGAGACTGGTTGACTCCTCTCTCTCTCTCTCTCTCTCTCTCTCTCTCTCTCTCTCTCTCTCTCTCTCTCTCTCTCTCTCTCTCTCTCTCTCTCTCTCTCTCTGCATTTTAGTCTGTCTTCATCTTTATCCTTAATTTACTTTTTTTTTGTTTTGTCCTGTTTCTCTGAGTGTTCATTCCTTTATTTTTCTACCTCTGTTTCTTCTAGATGTCTTTGTGTGTCTTTCTCTGTCAGTCTCTCTCTCTCTGTCTATCCCTGTTTATCGCTTTTTTTTATTTGTTTTGCTGTGTTAATATTTTTCTCTCGAAATCTACACAGTTTTCCACATCAGGTGTTCTCAACCCTCTCTCTCTCTCTCTCTCTCTCTCTCTCTCTCTCTCTCTCTCTCTCTCTCTCTCTCTCTCTCTCTCTCTCTCTCTCTCTCTCTCAAGGGGCTATTGGTCGGGATCACGAAGACTTATCCTCATTACACGATACAGGAGGGAGGAACGCTAACAATGCACGAGCAGCGAGCACAATGCGCCGCCCTTCTCCCTCCAGACAAATACGTGTGGGCTTTGAGACGCGGGGAACTAAGGAAGCTTGTGGTATGCTAAGCTGCACTGCGAGGAATCCGTCTGCGAGGAGTATCTAAGGTCCTCCAGCACGCGTACCTATGTTTGGCAGTGTCTTGGAGTATAAGATGGAATAGCTAGTTGTGTGTGGGTAGGGAACTGTAAAGGGCTGTTAGTGTGTTTGCATTGAGGAGTGTGTAATTGAGTCCTGTGGTATGAAGGCTGTTGTTGTTATTGTTATTGTTATTGTTGTTGTTGTTGTTTTGTTGTTGTTGTTGTTGTTGTTGTTGTTGTTGTTGTTGTTGTTGTTTAATCATATGACACTCCATAATTGAGTACCCCGATACGATTTTATTGAGGAAGTGTAACAAGAGGTACTAAAAAAGATAAATATATTATTACTGCTACTGCTGGCTGTCGTGTCTTTCAAAATACACTCTTTACTTGTACCCGATCATCTCATTATACAAAGAAACCATAGCAGTCAAAGGGATAAAATGCTTGGCTGTGCTGGTGTTAGGCAGTACATGAGAACAGCAAGTCTTTTAGTGTTGGAGTCAGTGGTGGGGAGTGTGTAAGCAGTGGTGTGGTGTTAAAGGTCTTGTAGTTCAATGTGGTGCATAGGTAGTTGTGTGCTGGTGTTAGGGAGTACCTAGGAACACAGAAACATAAGGGAAGCTGCAAGAAGAAAGGAGGTTTGTTAGCATTAGTGTGGCAAGGTGTCTGAGTTGTTCATCTTATATATTATGGAAGGGAGAAGAAAGGAAGGAAGGGAGAAGAAAGGAAAGAAGGGAGAAAAAAAGAAAGAAGGAAAGAAGGAAGGGAGAAAAAAAGGAAGGAAGGAAAGGAAGGGAGAAAAAAAGAAGGAAGGAAGGAAGGAAGGATACACAAAAGCTACATATATCTTGGTCCTTACGAGGCTGTTCTTGATAAGCTACCTTCCTTTAAATATTGAGTCCACAATTTCCACAACACACTGACCTGAATACCACGAGCGGTACGTTTCAATCTGATCCTACAGCTCACCTTTTGACTTTTAACATCACTCTTCACATTCATACACACAAATCCAGTATAACATTCCAGCAGTCATATATAATTTCAGTACATTCCACTATATTTCTAAGACGCTCAAGTAACCAGTTCCCAGCGTCACAATTTCCACTCGAGTCACAAGTAAGTTTCTCGTAACAACATTTTACCAGCAGGAAATAACGAAGCTCATCTGAAGGATTTCCCAAGCCGTATTGCAAGCGTGGGGCGACGTTGTTAAGAGTGAAGGTACGGGTGCTGGCAGGGAAAGTCGCGCAGGGAAAGCAGGTGGACGTGACGAGCGTTTGTTAATCAATGTTACTTGTCGTGAGGCAGGTGAGATGTACGCTGTGATATTGGCATGTGTCTGTCTGTCTGTCTGTCTGTTTTGGTTGATTGGTAATTTTTTCGTGTGTGTCAAGAGTGGGCAGGAGTACTATATGTAAATAAACAAATAAAGAAACAAATAAAGAAAGAAAATCCTGATCATTTTTTTCCACTTCCAAAAATTCAAAGAAAGCGCTAAACGAAAAAGCGAAAAAAAAATGAAGAAAACAATAAAGGAAAGAGAGAAAAGCTGGAGCCAATTTAGTTCCATTTACCTGACTGGCTTAACTAGCGCCAATAAACTTGAAACTCAACTAAACTAAAATGGACTTATAATTCGACTGCTGCAAATTTAACCAAACGAAATAAACTTAAACTTAACTGCAAAACACCATATCATAATTTCAGATTTAGAAAGTGACACATTTTAAAAGTGAATTCCTGCACTGTGATTACTTAAAATAAAAATGTACAGAATTAAATAAGGAAACCAAAGCAAGACACATCAGAGTCTTTGTTTCAATTTCAGACAATGACTAAAATTAATAATATGGTTTCCTGCTAAGCTTCTTTCCGAGAGAGAGAGAGAGAGAGAGAGAGAGAGAGAGAGAGAGAGAGAGAGAGAGAGAGAGAGAGAGAGAGAGAGAGAGAGAGAGAGAGAGAGAGAGATTCTACAGGGAGAGGAAGGAAAAGACAAAAGACAGGAGGCAAGAAATGTAAGGAATGGGAGAAGGAAAGAGAAGGAAAGATGATGACTGGGAGAGGAAACAGGGATGAGGGAGGATATGATAAATGGTTGGAGGAGGAGGAGGAGGAGGAGGAGGAGGAGGAGGAGGAGGAGGAGGAGGAGGAGGAGGAGGAGGAGGAGGAGGAGGAGGAGGACCTGAAGACAAGGTTCGTAAGATGAGGGAGGATATGATAAAGGAATGGAGGAGGAGGAGGAGGAGGAGGAGGAGGAGGAGGAGGAGGAGGAGGAGGACCTGAAGACAAGGTTCGTAAGATGAGGGAGGATATGATAAAGGGTTGGAGGAGGAGGAGGAGGAGGAGGAGGAGGAGGACCTGAAGACAAGGTTCGTAAAATTCTCAGAGGCGAATTTTGTTTTGCGAAGGAAATTCCGAACAGAAGGAAAAGCGATTTAATTTAGTTTCCTCTTCCTCTTCCTCTTCCTCCTCTTCCTCCTCCTCCTCCGTTCCAGTATGTTTTCCCTTCTTCTTTCCTTTTACTTCAGTACATTTTTTTCTCTCTCTCTCCTCTTCCTCCTCCTATTCATTTTTACCCTTCCGCTTTCTATGCATTTTTTTTTCCTTTCGTATTTTTCCTCTCCGTTCGTTTCTTCCTCCATATTACCTCCCTCTTTCCCTTCCCGGAGGAGCGGAGGAATGGAGGGAAGTAAAAAAATATATAAGTCCATTCAATACTCGCGTGTCACTCTTGTTTACAAAATGCTGAGGTGAGTGAGTCTTCTCTCTCTCTCTCTCTCTCTCTCTCTCTCTCTCTCTCTCTCTCTCTCTCTCTCTCTCTCTCTCTCTCTCTCATCCTCTCCCCTTTCCTCCCTCTCCTCTTCTAACTCAAGTTTTCTCATCTCTATCTCTTCTCCCATCTACAGTCATCTACTTCCTTTTTCTTCTCTTACTTTCTCTCCTTCCTTTATGACTGATCTTCCTTTCCTTCTTCTGCCTATAATTTGTTTTTCCTTCACACCGTCTTCCTTTCCAATTTCTTCCTTCGTGTTTTCTCTTCTGTCCATCTGTCATCAACTATTTTCTTTCCCTTCGTATCCTCTCATCCTATCATGTTAACAATTTTCTCTTCTTTCACACCCTCCTCTTCCTCTTCCTTTTTCTTTTTTGTCTACAATTATCGTTCCTTTCTCCATGTCTCTTCTTCCTTCTCTTCTGTCAACAATTATAGTTTTTTTCTCTTTCTATTCTATCTTCCTGCATTTTTGTTTATAATTATCTCATTTCCTTTACATTCTCTCTCTTAATTTTTCCTCTCTGCAGTTATCTCTTTCCTTCCTTTATGTGTTTTTTTCTTTTCTTTTTTCCTGTCCATCTGTCAACAAATTTCTCTTCTTTCCTGCACATCTTGTCTTATTGTCCTGTTTAAAATTCTCTTTTTTATATTCTCTTTTAATTTTTTTTTTTTTTTTTTTTTTTTTTCTATATCGCTTCCTCCTTCCCTTCTGTCAACTATCTATTTCTCCTTTGTATCCGGTTATTCTGTCCATCTGTTTAAGATTATCTCTTTTTCCCAAGCTCTTTTTTTTTTTTTTTTTCTCTCTACATCTAATATATCTCATTTCTTCTTATACAGTATATTCTTGTCCTTCAGTCACTGTTCACTTCAACTTTACATCCAGTTATTCTGTCCTTTTGTTTAAAATTATATATATATATTTTTCTTTTCCTTTATTACATTCTCCTATTTTCCTTTCTTCATATTTCTTCTTCCTTTTTCTCCTTTCCTTTCTGTCAACTATCAGTCTCCCCTCTACATCGTGTCTCCCTCGTCTCTCTTTCCGTCTATAACAGCCTCCATTTGGCAATTAGTGTAAAAATGCAAAAGAAAAACTAGAAAAAAAATCCTTTCGGTTACATCAAAGAGAGACTCACGTTACTAACATCATAATAAACTTAGGAAAAGGACGAAAAACTTTGAAATATCGCTAGCCATGATCCAATTTTCCAACATCTATTTTCTTTTTTTTTTTATGTATCTTTCATTAATTTTCATAGCAATCTTTTTTTTATTTTTTTCTCTTTCTTTTATTTTCATTCGTAAACTCAATTGGCCTTTTAAAATATGCCTGATGAATCACCACTGGGATACTTTGTCGTGTTAGTTTGTGTGTGTGTGTGTGTGTGTGTGTGTGTGTGTGTGTGTGTGTGTGTGTGTGTGTGTGTGTGTGTGTGTGTGTGTGTGTGTGTGTGTGTGACTTCCCGTTCCGTGTAAGTGCAGGTGAAAAAGGACAGGTAAGGTACTCACGAGGTCATTCATTAATTTATTCACTTTATTCATGTTTTCTTCTATTTTTTTTTCTTTCTTCCCTTTCACCTTACAGAAACTTCTTTAATAATTCATCTACCTTTATTTTTCCTTATTCTTTTATTTATTAGCTTATTCACATTTTTCGTTTGTTTTCTTTCCTTTTTTTTTATTTTACTGAGATTTCTTTACTAATTCATCTATCTTTTTTCTCCCTCTCTTCTATTTTCTTCCACGTTTACTTTATTTTCTCCCTCTATCCCATTCCCTCTCTTTTCTTCCTTCCCCTTTGTCATTTTACTTTTTTCTTTCCCTTTTCTTTTATTTCCATCGCTTTTTTCTTCTCTACATCTTCCCTCTTTCTTTTTCCTCCCTTCTCCATCTCCCATTCCTTCAGTCTTCTCTCCTTCTCTCCCTTCCATCATCATCGTTCTCCCTCCATTATTCTTCATTCCATCTACCCATTCCCCCTTTCCTCTTTCCTAACCCTTCTTTAACCTTTTCCTTTCTCTCTCTTCCCTTCCTTCTCACTCTCCCTCTCTCCCTCTTGATTGTACGAAGCGGGCATCTCTCTCTCTCTCTCTCTCTCTCTCTCTCTCTCTCTCTCTCTCTCTCTCTCTCTCTCTCTCTCTCTCTCTCTCTCTCTCTCTCTCTCTCTCTCTCTCTCTCCCTGAATACTGATTTATCCGAGATACCTCTTAAACAAACAAGCTCTTCCCCTCTCCTCTATTTCCCATCTTTAGTGTCTATCCCCCTTCCTCTTTATTCTCCGCCTCTACGCTTTTCCACCTGTTTACTCTCTTCTTTACTGTGCCTTATTTTGGTAATGTTAGTTGTACGTTTGTTTGTTTTTCTTTCTTATCTTATTCGTTGTTTTAATTTTTTGTGTTTTATTTTTTTTATTTTTTACTATTTCTATTGTTTTTTTTTTTTTTTGTTTCTAGGTGTTTTTGTTTTTGTTTTTTTTTAAGCTTTTATCTCTCTCTCTCTCTCTCTCTCTCTCTCTCTCTCTCTCTCTCTCTCTCTCTCTCTCTCTCTCTCTCTAAATCATTCACGTGAAAAACAAGTGAGTTTAAAAAATGTGTGCACTTAAAAACATAAAAAAAGAGACGTACATAAACAATAGTGTGTGTGTGTGTGTGTGTGTGTGTGTGTGTGTGTGTGTGTGTGTGTGTGTGTGTGTGTGTGTGTGTGTGTGTGTGTGTGTGTGTGTGTGTGTGTGTGTGTGTGCGCGCGCGCTTGCGTATGTACGTGATTCAACCAGTGTTCTATATTACTCGTACACGGTCATAATCTCTCTCTCTCTCTCTCTCTCTCTCTCTCTCTCTCTCTCTCTCTCTCTCTCTCTCTCTCTCTCTCTCTCTTCCATACAAAATGAGAGCAAATTACGTTCAAAATGCTTCGCTCGAAAGTAGGGAAAAAAGTGGGGAAGGGAAAAATCTGGAAGGGGAAAAAAAAGAACAGTAGGAAGGTTCGCAGCGTTACATGGAAAATTAATGAAATAGTCTTCCTTTGTGTTTCCAAGCGAGCAGAGCAGCAGTGAATTAAACTATTGCAGTGGTGTTCCTCTTATTAATGAGAGAGAGAGAGAGAGAGAGAGAGAGAGAGAGAGAGAGAGAGAGAGAGAGAGAGAGAGAGAGAGAGAGAGAGAGAGAGAGAGAGAGAGAGAGAGAGAGAGATATTAACTGACACATACACGATGAAAGCCAAAACACACACACACACACACACACACACACACACACACACACACACACACACACACCAGTATTTACGCATATACATATATAATATCTGTATGTATCAACAAATGCACCACCCGTCTTCCGATCAGCGAGGTTAAGCAACGCTGGGTCTGGTTACTATCTGGATGGGTAACCACCTGAGAACACGCTCACATATGTATGTATGTATGTATATAGACATGTAGATAGTGCTGTGTATGTAATCTCTGTTCCGTTACAACTGTAGAGCCTCTTTAGTCCGGGGAGTGGGGGTGAGTGCGTGAGTGTGTGGATGAGAGTGGATGAGAGTTGATGCAGGGATAACAGGATGAGAGGGTGAGTGCATCAGTGAGTGAGAGGCGTGAGAGGATAAGTGGACAGCAGGATATGTGGATTACCAGATGATTACATAAGTGGGTGAGTGGATGAGGGAGAGATGGGGAATAACAGATGGTGGATGAGTGTGTAAGTGGATAAGTGGATGAATAGGATGCAAAAATTATCAGATGCGAAAAGAAATGAGTGGGTAGGTCGGTGGATGGGTGAATAAGTGAATGGTTAGATCAGTGGATGAGTGGACGAAGGGGAGCTGACCAATATAGAAGGAAGGACAAAAAGGATCAAAATAATAACAAGGAAATATTTATACAGGAAACAGGAAACATTGACAAAGAAGATATTTGAACGGATGGTTGTGAAAGGAAACTCATAACGGCGCACACACACACACACACACACACACACACACACACACACACACACACACACACACACACACACACACACACACACACACACACTACAAGTTCTCATATCCACAAATAAACCAAACCAGAACCGGCTCACCAAACTCAGCTGTACCAAACTTAATATATATATAACACATAGTACTCTATCTTACCCTAACCTGCCCTAACATTATCTAACCCTGACCTGCCCTAAAGTAAACACAAGTAACATGAAACAAGAAAGTAACCCCACAAATGTAGTTATGATGCCGTTTTCTATATATTTACCTTGCATATCTAGCCGTGTTTTGACTAAATTGACAGCTCCCCATCCCTCCCTCCCTCCCAATGCTCTCTCTCTCTCTCTCTCTCTCTCTCTCTCTCTCTCTCTCTCTCTCTCTCTCTCTCTCTCTCTCTCATTAACAGCTATATCAGTTTTTTTGTGTGTGCGTCAGAAACATCAAAATTTCAGTGATTCGTGACAACAGAGAGAGAGAGAGAGAGAGAGAGAGAGAGAGAGAGAGAGAGAGAGAGAGAGAGAGAGAGAGAGAGAGAGAGAGAGAGAGAGAGAGAGAGAGAGAGAGAGAGGAAAATATAACCCAAAAAAATAACAAAAGAATCCGCCGGCAAAAAAAAAAGAAGAATCTGAATATAGAAAACAGTAAAAAGATAAAAGAGTTAGGAATTTATACATATATTTTGGATTGTGGTAAAAAAAAAAGAAGAAAAGAAGAAAAATGAGAAAAAAAAAGACCAGGCGACATATTAAAACAAAACTCTAAGTTATTCAATAGCAATTTGGAGGAGGCGAGAGGGGAGAAATGGAAGGATGGAAAGGGAGAGAGAGGAAGAATAGGCAGCTCCCAAGTAGTCGTAAGAGAGAGAGAGAGAGAGAGAGAGAGAGAGAGAGAGAGAGAGAGAGAGAGAGAGAGAGAGAGAGAGAGAGAGAGAGAGAGAGAGAGAGAGAGAATTATGGTCAAATACCTGTTTACGTCATTAAAGAAGAAGAAGAAGAGGAGGAGGAGGAGAAGGAGGAGGAAGAGGAGATCGCTTTCTCTCTTTCTTTCTCCCTCCCTCTCCTTTTGTGTGTGTGTGTGTGTGTGTGTGTGTGTGTGTGTGTGTGTGTGTGTGTGTGTGTGTGTGTGTATGCATAATCGCCAAAGACAGCGGAGGTAAATATGCAAAGGGATTAATATAAGCAGAGGGAGGAGGCGCGGGAATGCTGGATGGCGGGCGGGAATGATACGCGGAATGCCAAGATGAGGGGATGCATGAGTAAGCTGGAATGTGAGGGGCGGACTGGAATGAGGCACGTGTTAGGCCTTGCTAGGGTGGCGGGAATGCGGGGAATGAGGCAGCGCGGGAGGTTTATTATGCGGCAAGATGGGGCATAACTAGGAATGGGTAAAGGGAAACGGTTTGGAATGAGACCCGTGCTGAACATGAAAAATAACAAATAAATAAAAGTCACGATAACTTCATGATTATAATGATGATTAATTACTGGGATTTCTAAATACTGTTTGAAATTAACTATTAAAAATGGAAAAACGGAAAGGGTATGGAATTACAAGTTAAACTTAAAAACACGACGCGTTTGGCAATAGTGAATTAATAACTATAATGATAATGAATACCTGGGATTTCCAATGGCAGTATGACATTTATAATTTCAGATAAATCAATAACAATGGATTAAAAGTAAAAGGTTTGAAATTGCACGTTAAACTTTAAAGTACGACACTGATGACTTGATTATGATGATGACTGATTCTTGGGATTTATAATGACTGCGTGACATTTATTGTTTGTAATACGTCAGTAAAAATGAGTAACAGGAAAGACCTTGGAGTGAGACTGGTGTTAAACTCTGAAACACACTGATAATTTGATGATTATAATGATGGTTAATTCTTGGGGCTTCCAACTGACAGTGATGTGTTTATAGTTTCAACTGACTGAGTGGAAATCAATGAGAATAGATAAAATTAAAGAGTTTGGACTAAGAGTAGTGTTAAACTTTAAAAACCTGACGACTGAGACACTGATAACTTAATTATTGTAGCGACAGTTAACTCCTGGAATTTTCATGACAGGAATAACTTTAAACAACTTTCGTAACCAAAATATAACCTTGGGTACTAAAATAGATAATTTAATGATGTTCTTAAAAAAAGTACGAGTATATTAAAATTTGCCCCACATTTTATTAAGTTTGAGAAGCCGTAGCAGTAAAAGGACTAAATATAAAACCAGACTAATAAAATGTCTAAAACCCAAGGAAGAAAATTCATTAGTAAAAAAAGAGTGAATAAAGAACAGGTACACGAATAGAATGATGTAGAAAATAGTTCACCTTTAATGACTCATAAGTTGATTAGCACAAGATAAACCTGAAGAAAAAAATGGATGAAAAGTTATTAGAATATAGAACAGGAAAGGTTACGCTGATAAAAAAAAAAAATAGAAATTTAGGTATTTCATTTGATTCACTTGTTCATGTGACCTTTAAGTATGAGGTATAATATTTTCACGGTTGCCTTAATGTAATGACTCTCTCTCTCTCTCTCTCTCTCTCTCTCTCTCTCTCTCTCTCTCTCTCTCTCTCTCTCTCTCTCTCTCTCTCTCTCTCTCTCTCTCTCTCCCCCTTGAGCTGTTCTTCATAATATAATGTCCAAAAATAAACACCAGATAATAGCAACACCACATCCTCCTCCTCCTCCTCCTCCTCCTCCTCCTCCTCCCCTTCCTCTTCTTCCTCCTCTTCATCCCCCCTCCTCCTCCTCCTCCTCCTCCTCCTCCTCCTCCTCCTCCTTCTCCAAAGCAAGGGAGCAGGTGTCAATCTGTCGTGCGTTGACCTTCAAAGCCTGACCTATGAAGTCTGTGAGTCGGCAAATTCCAACCAGTAAACGTGACAGATGATGAGCAATAAATGAACAGCTTGCGAACTCGTGGGGGAGTGAAAATAAAAGTGTCAGTCTCTAGTGGCAGGTGTTTCGGCTTGAAGGTCAAGGTGAGGTGAGGTGAGGGAAATGAAAGTATGGTGAACAAAAGTAAGGTGAGGTACGGTAAGGTAAGGTAGGGTGAGGTAAGGTAAGGTTCGGAAATAAGGGACGAAACACCACTTCCACCTAAACGAGCCGAGGAGGAGCAGGGATAACTGGTACTCTTCCCCCTTCCACCACCAGGGAGTGCGGGAGAAGGTCAGCTCACTAACGCCCGTCCCGAAGCTTCGAGTCATCGGCTGTTTTAGAGTGTGTGGATGCTTTGAACAACTAAACTGTCTCAAGGCTTCGAAGCTCCGCCTAGTTTCAGTGTGTGTGTGTGTGTGTGTGTGTAAGCTTCTTGTAGCCTCTTCCCGAGGTTATTTGCAGAACCTGTAAATCCAATTCGAGCAGAACAGAATCGGTGCCGGGACTAAGCACACCTGTTCTCCCTTGGCTGTCATCTCTGTTTCCACTGCGACGGAATGCCCTCATATTCTCGTTCGTCCCTAGTGACGTGTGTGTGCGTGTGTTAGTGTTTTTCCCCTGTCACAGTGACGGAGCGGGTAAGGGTGCTGAGAAGCTTCAGTGGCAGCGTCCTTGCGTGAATGTGTAGTAATCGGGTCTTTGGCATCTTGTCTGCAGTGTGCGAAGGAAGTATTGTGATTTAACTTCCACATCGCTCCCATTGCCCGTCTGTGGACCAACCCCTACTTGGCTCAGACGATTCTGGGATCTGGGAAAAACGGCTGGACGCTTCACTATCACCCGTCCCAGTCGTTTCTACCTTTACAGTAAGGTAAGGCCTTTTGCGCCACAACAAGGTGGTAATATGGCGCCTTCCTATCCATAAACACCCGCCTTCCTCCACCTCCATCATCCGTCCCCCATCCCACTGATGCTTCCCTCCTCCACCCACGGATGCTTCCCTTCCTCCACCCCACTCCACCCACCCACGGATGTTTTCCTCCACTCCCCTTTACCCGCGGATGCTTCCCTCCACTCCCTCTCCACTCTCCCTCCACTCCCTTCCTCCACCCACAACACCCAAAAGCACCGGCCTTGAAAATTCCAGGCAACAATTGTGAGCGCAGATGCAATTAAACTTAGTTCCTGTTTTGATTAACTTCTCGATGGGTAATTATTTATTCCATCAAAAGTGAATCAAGTTAGGCGGTTATCTTAATTAATTATACCGAATATACAAACATACCTGCCCTAGTATCTATCGACTGGCAAACACTTTCCGCCAGGTGTTCTCAAGTGAAGAGTTTTTTTTAATTGGTGACAAAATAATAACAGCTAATGTTATTTCTGGTTACAGAGGAAGACTGTAGGGGTTAGAGTTGGGTTAGGTTTGTGTTACACTGCACTCGTCCTCCCTTCCCGCCAGGTGTTCTAAACTGAAGTGCTGCTAATTAGTGACAAAATAACGACAGGTGATGCTATTTTTGGTTAGGGAGGAAGATCGTGGGTTAGATTGTTAGGTTACATTAGGTTTGTTACAGTGCACTCATTCTTGCTTTCATTCAGGTGTTCTCGAGGGAAAGTTTTTTAATTAGGAACAAAATAACAGGTGACACTATTTTTGCTAAGGGATATTTGTGTGGGGGAGGAGGAAGGGAGAAAATTTCGGGGCGTGGTTAAAGACGGTTTTGTTACATTGCACTCATGCCCTCTAGCAGTGAATCCGCTTGTGACGGCGACTAGCCAATCCGAGCAGCCTGGATTACTGCGTTGTTGGATTAGGGACTCAGTGCTAATTGCGTCAAAGTACAGTCGGTAACCCGCAACTTACTGCAACTGTCACTTAGGTATTGCTGGCACTGATAGCTCGCCGGAAAGTTGGGCTGGTTGGACTCTCTCTCTCTCTCTCTCTCTCTCTCTCTCTCTCTCTCTCTCTCTCTCTCTCTCTCTCTCTCGCCAGTAAATCATTCACACGTGGCAATTTGCGCGCGCGCACACACAGACACACACACACGATTACCAACAATTCCTTCAACTTGGCGTCCATTTTGGTGATTGCCTCGTCTTGCTCATCTCGCCTGTCCTCCATTACTCTCCTTCCACTCCCAGAAAGAGGAAGACGAGAGAAAAAATCATCGTCTATTAAAGATTTTCATTTTTCCTTAGATCTCCGTATACGAGGTAGCGACGTGATTACATTCCCGCACCGTGTATCGCCAGCCAATCACCTCTCTATTTGAATACCAAGGGCGGCGGTGATTGGCTGCTACTCTAGGGCTGCCGCCGCGAGTCCCGTGTTTGATGTGAGGCGCCACAATGCCGCCATAATTGCCGCGCTGCCGCTACCGCTGACCAGACGAGGCGCTCAATTATTTCCGCACGATGGGATACAGAAGCCTTAGAGCGCCGTGGATGGTTTCAGTGTAATCTAACTTCGCCTTAACTTTACCTTGCAAGATGGCTATTCTCCCAACCCACGCACTCGCTCAAACCTCCCCCATTCACCCACCCATCCACGCACAGCCAAACATCACCACATTACCCAAAACCAGACCCGCACTCACCCATTCATTTACTCTCAAGTCAACCACGCAACCCCCACTCACCAAAACAAGACGCTTAATCACCCATTCACCCATACACTCACTCGAACACCCCCATTCACCCACAAACCCACCCTAACAACACACTTTCCCAGCCGACACACACCAACATCCACTCACCCACCACCCCCAGCCGCCTGCCATCCGTCCATTAAACCTGGCAAGTATTATTTCCCTTTAATCTGGCTTCACCCTAACTCCGGGCCGCTTCTGTTCCCTGGTTGGGTTAGCTCGGTGAATATTCAAGTTAGCGCCGTAAATAAGTCGTGGTGGGAAGCATAGTACATAACTCAGCGGCGGCCCAGACTTGCGGAGGACTCAGGATAAACAATTACGAAAGCAAACGCTCAACTTTTTTTTTTTCGTTTTTTTTTTTTAATGGACAATGAAGTACGAGAGGGTGGTAGGAGAGAGAGGGGAGGGGAAAAATGAGCTGGAAATTCGAAAAAGACTTCATTCTGATAGGATTAAAGTTTGTAGGATATCTAACCACGGGAAAATATGCAGGGAATGGAGTGTGTTTTTGTTTGAGAGAGAGAGAGAGAGAGAGAGAGAGAGAGAGAGAGAGAGAGAGAGAGAGAGAGAGAGAGAGAGAGAGAAAGGCATACAGAAACAAAACAGACAAAAAATACCAGACAAAAAACAGAAAAAAGACGGAAAGACGTATGAAAAGAGGCAGCCACAGAGACAGAGGCACAGACCATCAACACGTACATACGCACGGACAAGACACAATGGACACAAATATATATAAAGAGTGGAAAGAAAGGAAGAGAATCAAACTCCTGCTAGGTATTGGAAGATTCTTGAGGAGGCAATACAAAGGAAGACCCAGAAATACCTGCTAAGCTCAAGGTGAAGAGGGAAAGGAGGAGAGAGAGAGAGGGGGGAGGGCGAGAGGAGGAGCAGGAAGAAGGAAATATTTTCTCACTTCTAAGGAAAAGGTGGGCTGAAGATAAAAAATATATATATTGGTATTTATTTTTTTGTATTCGTTTCTTCCTTTTCTTTTCCGTTTCTCCTGTTACCTGTTACCTTTTTATTTGCTTTTCTTCCTTACTTTTGATATTTCTTCTATTGCCTTTTTCCCCTTATTTTATTGTTTTGTTCTTTTCTTCAGTTTCCTTTCTATTCCTTTCATTTTATTGCTTGTTTTCTTTTATTCATTATTGCTGTTTCTTCTGATGAGCTTCGTTCTCTCTCATCCTACTGCTTATCTACTACGTCCCTTCCTTTCCTTCTACTTTTTATTCTTGCTTCGTTTAAAGGCAAGGGAGAAATAAGATCATTCTCACTACTTCTCTTCCATAGTTTTATTTTTCTTTCCTTCCTTCATTTCTTTCTTTCTTCCTTCTTTCCAAACGTTCCATTTCTCGTGATTGAAGAAGGTTTTTCATATTTCTTCCCTCGTTAAGATCGAGTCAACAGATGTGGAATAATTATTTTTCATTAAATCGCGTGCAAAACTCTCTCCTCTCTCTATCGCGTGCAAAAACTCTCTCTCTCTCTCTCTCTCTCTCTCTCTCTCTCTCTCTCTCTCTCTCTCTCTCTCTCTCTCTTCATTACACTAATACCAGACACAATTGTACCCCTGCGTCGGTAACACGGGATGCAATGTTATGGGAACACGGGATTAGAAGAGTCAGATCCCGGACTATGTATTCTGATCCTCTGCTCTGCTCCATTATAGGTAACACGACCCTGCCAGCGCCGCCCCATCACCACTGCCGTGTCTGCCTTATAAATCTTGCACTCCCCTCTATTATGTTCGTTGTAGTATTATTTTTATTTATTTTTATTTATTTGTTTTATCTTTTTTATCTAATGTTCATTATTTGTTTTTGTTTTTGCCTGTTTTTCGTCTTTTACTTTTTGTCTATCGTCGTTTTTTTTATATTATCGTAAAATTTTGTTTTCTATTTATTTTACATTCCTTTGTGTATTTTTGTTCTCTACCTCCCCTACATGTCTAAACTCTGCGTGTGGTGTCTTTTGTTTCGTCTATTTGTTATCTTTTTTTTTGGCTATTCATCTATTTATTGGTGGACTTGTTTGCCTATTTTTTTTATCTACCTGCTTCTCTCTCTCTCTCTCTCTCTCTCTCTCTCTCTCTCTCTCTCTCTCTCTCTAACACCCACTGCTGATAAGTTCTCAGGTAAATCAATCAATGCCTCGCTGCACAGGTGAGGCTCAGCGCAGGTAAGCGGGTTACGGCTCTTTTACGTCAACTAATTATAAAAAAAGAAAAAAATCAAAGCAGGACTTTTCAGAACGCAATTAAATGGCATTTTCTTCGCGTTGTCTCATTTTTACACAGAACTCTCCAACGCCCTTCTTTCTCCTCTTGCTTCTTTGCGCCTTTTTCGACCCCTGGAGCTGCGCGAATGCCTGTAATCCCCTGCGCTGCGTCGCGTGGCCGCCATCTTGCCACGCCATCGATATGTGGAGACACGACGACCCCTGGAGGACAGAGAGGCGGGGACACAATGATCACTCCACTCAACCTTTCGCCAAACTTTCCAGGCCAATATTCCCATCCCCAGCTGAGGAGTGGATCATGAGAGCGTCCGTGTCAAAGGCGACTCGCTGCCCACCTCCTCGACGCCCCCGTGCCCCGCCTCCTGCAGCCGCCAATGACCCTTTTTTGCGGCAGCGGTGTTAAGCTGCTCAGAGCCCCACCGCGCTCTTCACCCCACACTCACTCGCCACACGAAGAGGATCATATTGCTTATTTGATGGCTTGTGTGATGCTCTTGACGCGGTTTTGCCTTTTGAGTGATTGAAAGTTTTTGGAGAGAGAGAGAGAGAGAGAGAGAGAGAGAGAGAGAGAGAGAGAGAGAGAGAGAGAGAGAGAGAGAGAGAGAGAGAGAGAGAGAGAGAGAGAGAGAGAGAGGGGGGGGGAGGAGGATTAACTTTTGCTTCCTGTTGTCTATAAGCATCTGTCTCGCATTTGGACTTTCAATGTGTTCAGTTTCTCTCTCTCTCTCTCTCTCTCTCTCTCTCTCTCTCTCTCTCTCTCTCTCTCTCTCTCTCTCTCTCTGGTAAAGGAGGCAAAACTGATATAAGTGTGTGAGAGAGAGAGAGAGAGAGAGAGAGAGAGAGAGAGAGAGAGAGAGAGAGAGAGAGAGAGAGAGAGAGAGAGAGAGAGAATATACACCCACGTTGTCTTATTCTCCATCTCACCTCCCTCATCTCCCTCTCTCCCTGTATTTATCCTCCCTTTCCGGTGGCGGGGTGGGAGAAAAGTGGAGGAGGTAATGAAGGTCTGATGAAGATGGAGATGAGGGAGATGGGGGAGAAATAGTGGAGAGCGAAAGGTCAAAATGGTCACAGTAAATAGGAGATGAGGAGACGTCGATGAGAAGGGAAGAGGAGGAGGAGGAGGAGGAAGAAGGAATAGCGTCGTGGAGGAAAAAGCGGAAAATGTTCGAAGGAGAAAAATTAAAGGGGGGAAACAATCTATATGTGAAAAACGGGGCAGAAAAGGTGACGTTGCCATTTTAGAAAGCTTACGAATTATTTTTTTTTTTTTGAGGAAATGGGGAAATATTCTCTCATCTCTTTTCCCTTTTCTTCTTTCATATCCCATTTCCATCTTCCCTTCCCTTTAAAACTATCTACACGTAACAATCAACACACCGGAATGAAGGAAAATATCTCGTACAGAATTCAAACAGATACCAATACAATATAACAAAGCAAAACACTAAAAGGTTACATTTT
Source organism: Scylla paramamosain (assembly GCF_035594125.1). Classification (NCBI taxonomy): domain Eukaryota; kingdom Metazoa; phylum Arthropoda; class Malacostraca; order Decapoda; family Portunidae; genus Scylla; species Scylla paramamosain. The sequence continues at coordinate 5,585,009 of NC_087185.1, forward strand.
TCCACCTCGACAATGATAAACTCAAGACACAAAGGATTCGTAACTTTAATATTAATGTCCACAAGAATTATTCAACGTACGGTATTAAGATATAAAATGATAAGCAAATACACCAGTGGAAATAATGTGTTTTTATCCAGCCAGCCAGAACAGGAAGGCGGGAAGGGAGAGAGAGAGAGGGGACAGGAAGAGGAGAGGGAGGGGGAGAGGAAAGGGCGGGTCTCCTTCCTTCCTCCTACTGCTCTCCCCTCTCCCTCTTCCTTCCTCTCCCCGAACTTTTTTTTTCCCATTGCTAGTCTTTCTATTTTCCCTATCCTCTACATCCCCCTTATCCTTCTGTCTTTCTCTTCTCTAATCTATATATTTTCCTTCTCTATATCCTCTTTTTCCCTCCACTCTTCCCTTCTTCCTTCTATTTTCCCTTCTATACCTTCCTCTTTTTTCCCTTCACTCTTTTCTTCCTACTTTTCTTCTATCTACCGTTTTTCCCTTTCCTTGTATTTTCTCTATACTCTTTACCTTTTCCTCTGCTCTTCTCCCTTTTCCCTAAATTTACTACTCCCTCCTCCCTTCCCCCTCACTTTTCTCTTCCTTCCTCCCCTCTCCTTCTTCCCTACTCCACTCTCCTTCCCTTTACTATCATCTCTTCCTTCCTTCTCTCTTTCCTTTATTTTCTCTATTTCCTTCTACACTCCTCCACTCTCTACCTCTTTACCATTATCCTCTCTTCCTCTCTCCACTACCTATCTCCACTACATTCCACCCACGTCCAATACCCCCCCATCTCCCTTCTACCCTTCCCCCTCCCTCCCCTTCCCTTCCATCAAAGTCCCCTGCCGGCTGAAACTCTAACTCCTTTACCTCCTCCCCCTTCCATCCCTCCCTGCTAACGTCCAGACAGCCAGACACCCCCCTCCCCCTCTCTCCCCCTCCCAGGCCTTCGTGTCCGACAGTCCTCGAGTCATTTTACCAAGTTTCATTATTTGTAGGGGAAAAAGTTAAAAAAAGTTCTTTGTACTTTCTCGCAGCTTACAATCATCATTATTAGCAGCCTCCCCAGCCTTTCTCTATCAGCTGTTTGCCTGGTCCAGTTCACCCCAGCAGGTTAAAAATTGCCACTAGGTAAGAAACAGACGTAAGTGACAGGAAGGTTCATGAATCGGTGCTCACTTGTTCCAGGTAATGTTGATGAATGTATTGTACACCCGATTCACAGTACTCACCAGTCCTAGGAGAGAGAGAGAGAGAGAGAGAGAGAGAGAATCTACAGAACATGTAGCATACACGATGAAAGAAAATGGAAGAAAAGATACCAAAAAGGAAACATAAATGTGAGTGAATAATAATAATAAGAATAATTTAATAAATAATAATATTAATAATTTAATAATAAATAATAATAATAAAAAGAAAAACAAGATAACAGAAGAAAGATATAAGAAAATACAAGACCACACAGCTTTCCTTCCTTCCTTCCTTCACCTCTTTCTATCCTTCCCTCCTTCAACTCCTCCCTTTCCTTCACGGGGCAGTCAAAAGAACCTCACAGGAGCGGAACGAAGAAACGGGAATTTGAGTTGCCGAGATTCCTACACTCCGGGAACCCATTAATACTGGAATTGGAAGCGCCCTCCTTCTTGGAATCCATTCGTCGGGCGGGAACCGGTATCCAGGAATAATGAGCTGCGATCGTGTCACCAAAGGACCCAATGCAGATAAGGAAGGTTCACGATGCCTTCCTTTGCCTAATTCACGCAGCCAATCATGACGAAGACCCGCCCGTCAGGAGGAGGAGGAGGAGGAGGAGGAGGGCTAGATGGACAGTTAGAAGAGAATGAACAAACGAAGGGACACGTGAAACGAGAAGAGAACAGAGAGAGAGGTATGCAGAGAAGAGGTACACGGACGAGAAAGAATCGAAGGACACACGTAGAAAGAAGCAAGCAGAGGAAAGGATACAAAAAGGAAAACAAAGGAAGTCCAAACAGCAACAGATCCTGAGGTTCTTACTAGGGTGTTTGGGTAACTATTCTACGCTATTTGTGGGAGAAAAAGACAGGTTAATAAAGAAGGGAAGAAGAGTATAAAGATAAAAAAATGATGAAAGGAGGGAGAAGGAAGAATCGAGGAAAGGATACAGGAAGGAGGAAGAAGAGAAGGACGGAGAAGGAATAGAAAAGGGATGACAGGAAAGAATGAACGAAAAGATTAGAAGAGAAAAGCCAAAGGGACGAAGGGAAGAAGAGAAGGAAAAGAGGAATAGATACGGAAACAAGGAAGACGAGGAAAAACAAAAAAACGATAGAAGGACGGAGGAGGAAGAGAAGGAGTGGAGAGAAGGAACGAAAGGATCAATAGGGGAAGGAAAGAAGAACGTCATTTGGAAGAAAAGTGAAGAAGCTGAAAGAAAAAAGAAGGAAGGAGAGAAGATAGAAAATATGTCAGAATGGTTGGAAGCAAGTAAGGAAAGAAGGAAGGAGAGGAGAAATAAAGGAAGGAAGACAGAAGCGTGTCTCGGAAAGAAAGGAAGTGAGGTGGAGGAGGAGGAGAGATGGAAGGTATATTAGAAGGAAAGGAAGGAAAGGAAGATATGTGGAAGGAGGGGAGGGAAAGAAGTGAAGGAGAGGAAGAAGAAAGAGTAAATACTACAAACATATGAGAGATAATTGGGAGAAAGGAAAAAGGAAAAGAAAAATAGAAAAGAAGAGATAAGGAAATAAAAAAAAAGACTAAGTACTAGAAATATATACGACGAGAGATAATGGGGGAAGGGAAGACGAGGAAAATAGAGGAGGGGAAGGAAGGACAGAAGGGGAAGGAGGGAAGGAGAGGGAGGGAGAAACGACAGGCTCATTAGGGAAGCATCTGTTACAACATTAAAGTCTCATTATGTATTCTCCTGAGAGGGTTGTGTGAGGGAAAGAAGATGTTTGAAGCAGCACACTCACTCACTCACTCACTCACTCACTCACTCACTAATAACCCCAGTAATTACTCACTTCATTCAATAAGTTATATTCCCTCACTCATTACTCAGTCAGTCATTACTCATCTCTCACTCATTACTTAAACTCACTCCAACACTCACTTATTCCCTCCCTCCCTCCCTTCCTCCCTCATTCACCAAGGGCAGCGAGTGAGCATGGATGAGGGTGAGTTACGATGGGTAAGGATGAATAAGCGTGGGTGGGTAAAGGTGGATGGGTGAGGTAGGGTGAGGAAGGCAGGTTCTAATATCGAATGGCGAGTCTCTCCCCACAATTACTATGAGTTACTAAAGCTAATTGCTGGCTCGGCACGACGCTTGTTAAGGGGGAGAGAGAGAGAGGGAAAGCTGAGGGAAGTGAGGGGAGGCTGAGGGAGAGGGATGACGGGGGTGAGAAGGTTGAGGGGAGCTGAGGAACGTAAGGGGAAGAAGAGAAGATGATGGAAGATTAAGGATGCAAAGGGAAAAAAAAAGCTGGAAAAGGCTAAATGAAAGGTGAAGGGTGGATTAAGGAAAAGACGAGGGAAAGTTGAAAGGAAGGATGGGAAGGTTAAGGGGATACCGAAGGGAAACCTGAAGGGCATCTGTTGCACGGCTGGAGGATAAACTAAAGGAGGAAACAGGACAAGGAAACTGATGGAAGAAGCTGAAGAAGGAAACTGAAGAAAATGAAGGAGGAAAAGGAAGGGAGACTAAAGGTAATATGACGGAAAGTTGAAGGGGAAAACAAAGAAACTCAAAAGAATCAGAGCAAAGACTGAAGGATAAACTGAAGGGAAATGGAGAAGGGTAAAATGAATGAGGCTAAAAATAACTAAGGAAAATTCAAGGTAATCTTAAGAATTATTACGGTGACTATAGGGAAACTTCTCTCCTTCGTACATGAAAAAAATAAAAAAAACATTCTAGATTTACAAAAAAGTCCATTATGAATCACAAAAGAATGAAACGAAAGTAACAAAGAAAAGATTAACCTTTTAAGCTGTTTTTACTTTCATGAACTTAAGTAAAAATTAAACAAATGGAAATAAAGACGAGGAACCTAATTACAAGATGAAAAATTAAAGGCAAAACTATTAATGTGAAACCTTCATTGTGGCGAGAACACTGAGGGGAGGTGAAATAATAAGTCATTTATGTACGACTTAAAATTAATGAATGTCAACAACGTGTCTAACTCTCACCTGCACAGAGGAATAATAGAGGAGGAAAAAATATCACCTGAGGTTCTTTTAATGAGGTAATTTGCCACGCAGGTGAGGGAGAAGCAGATGATATGTGTGTGTGTGTGTGTGTGTGTGTGTGTATCAGTCAGTCCCTTCTGCACGTGTTTCCGGCATTTAATAATTTTTTTTTTCATTTATTTCTGACATTTATTTACTCTGTCTGTCACGCTCCAACTCACGAACTCAATATTCAAACGTGCGTGGAGAAAGTTAAACAAAAATGGACGGCAAATATTCCTATACTGTTATTAACACTTACTGCAATAGAGCATATCTTTCCTCAGTCACTAGCCATTCTGAGACATTCCCTCTTGTTCCACTGATATCTCCAAGCATTATTATACAAACTTGAAATTGCAACTTTTTTTTTTTTTTTAATCCCCGTCTCTCTTATATGTGCCTGTGAAGATTTCATACATTTTCTTAGTGGAGTGAACTGTCGCTTATCACAGTGAAAGCAATGAACAAAACTTAATGAACACAGTGCTCGTAAATGTGTACTCGTAAATGTGTAAATCTCCCAGAATTTTTTAGTGAACGTGACTTTTTTTTTTTTTTTTTACAAAGGATTACAAATGAACAGAAGTAGCAACAGATCCCCAGGTCCTCAGTACTCTACACTAATTGCCAGCATTTGAGAGAGGGCAGCTCAGTGGAAGGCTGGGCAGCACAAGAACATAAGAAGATAAGGGAAGCTGCAAGAAGCCACCAGGCCTCCACGTGGCAGTCCTTGTATATATATCTATCTATTTCCATCTATTCATTCATAAATGTCTAATCTTCTTTTAAACATCACTAATGCCTACAAAGCGAATAGTGAGAGGTTGCAATTTATAAGAGGAGGAAGAAGAGAGGGAGAAGGAACAGGAGAAGGAGGAGGAGGAGAATGTGAAGTAGAAGTTACCTGTCCTCTTTACCTGTGTGGAAGAGGCAGTAGAGAAAGAGCCCAAGCCATCCTCTTCCATCCACTTCTCTTTTCAACTCTTCTATCGCAGCTTCATCCACTCACTCTCCCTCTCACTCTCCCTCTCACTCTCCCACAAACCTTCATGGAGACTTACGGAGCTGTCAGGCTAAATCTAGATAGCATTCTGTTGGTGGTCTTAATAATACTTGGTAATCTTCACCTGACCCACTTAACTTGTGTATTTATTGCTTTCCCCTTCACCACGAAAGCGAAGGGAGAGGGGAAAAGAAGGGGAAAATAAAAGGAAATATAGAGGGGAAAAGAGGGCAATAAAGGAAAAGGAAGGGGAAGTATATTATTTTTCTTACCTACAACCACTACAGGTGAGAGAAGGGGAAAAGGTTGAAGAGGAAAAAAAGCAATGGGAAATGTAGAAGGAAAGGAAAGAAATAAGCCAAAAGGGAGAAACCGAAGGAGAAAAGAAGGAATTATAAGGAAAAAGGAAAATGAAAAATGGAAAAAAAAAGTGAAAGAAAAAAAAAGGCAGAGAGAGAGAGAGAGAGAGAGAGAGAGAGAGAGAGAGAGAGAGAGAGAGAGAGTGGAAAAGAGGATAACGACGAGCAGAACACACACACATTGGACAGATCAACACTAAATCCACAGCGCCGCCCGATAGTCTGATCCCGATGACCGGCAGCCTATTTCCGTCCATTAGCGACATGAACAATTCATGACGAACCCGACACCTCATTTTTTCCGCGACTCGTGACGGGGGGGACGTGAGCCGAGCCGGGAGGAAAACACGGAGAGGACGACACTAAGCGGACATCTTTTTTTTTTCCCTGCACCTTTTTGTTTCGTCTCTCCTTCTCTCTTTCTACATAGCTGGCTTTCTCTACTTTACTGAATTGTTAACTCAGGAAACTTTCATGTTTTAAATTTCATGTTGTATTCAGATTGGTAGTGATTTCGTTGTTTTCTGCAAGTTATAAAATAGGAACAAAAAACGTAAACACGGTAAAAATTTTGAGTAGATTTCGTCTCTCAGTTGACACGAAGCTGGTAGTGCGTTTCCTCGTTTTTTCAACATTTCTTCCTATGTCTTACCTTAATTTCTCCTCTCGCCTATCTCTCTCTCTCTCTCTCTCTCTCTCTCTCTCTCTCTCACCTCACTTTATCCCCTTTTCTCGTCTCTTCTATCTCTTTCTGTCTCCTTATTCGTCTCTTCTATCTTTGTCTCATCTCCATTTCTTCCTTCTATTTTTATCTTTCTTTCTTCCTTCGATTTTTATCTTTCTTATCTCCCTTTTCCCTCTCCTTCCCTTCTCCTTTTACCTTCCTTCTTCCCTAGTTCTCTTCTCCCTCCTTTACCTTCCTACTTCCCTAGTTCTCTTCTCCCTCATTCTATCTTCTTGACCCCTTTACTTATCTCTTCTCCCTTTCTCACCTCCCTTCTCTCCTTGTTATCTTTACCCTACCTCCGTTTCCCTTTCCTCCAGCTCCTCCCCCTCTCCCTCCCTCCCTCCCTGGTCTTATTCACCGCACAGGTATATTGGACAGGTAATCTGAAAACAAAGTAACAAGTTCACCACAGCCTAAGTTTCGTACTTGTCTGTCTAACCTAATAACACAAACATTGTCCTTCAAACAGAAATAACAAAAATAACAAAATAACGAGAGAGAGAGAGAGAGAGAGAGAGAGAGAGAGAGAGAGAGAGAGAGAGAGAGAGAGAGAATACTGTGTAATTAATGCTTCTCCACTTCACAAATAAATGTAAATAAATGTATAGCCAATAAAATAATCACATTCCAGCTAAATACGACCGTATCCTGTAACATTAAAAACAGAAAACGAGCTTTACGAATATATATATATAATTTTCACCTTTTATACTATACATTACCATTTTCCACCATAGCCAGAAGACACGACTAACCAGTAATGAACCCCTCCCTCAACACACACACACACACACACACACACACACACACACACACACACACACACACACACACACACACGGTTAACACTCCCCCAGTAAAACACACAAATAGACACTTTTCCTCCTGGCTAACTTTAAAAAATCAAACCTAACACAACTCTCCCTTACTGAATCCCTTTCAATAATAATCACCTGTCACATACAGATCCTCCTTGAAAGTGAGGGAGAGAGAGATGGAAGGGAGAGCTAGAGGGTGAGAGAGAGGGAGAGAGATATGTCGCTAAGGAGAGGATGAGGAAGGACGCCCCCCTTTGGTTACCCCGCTTGATTGCCCCCCTCCTTGGTTACCGGGGAGCACAGGGGAGGTAATGGGGGCCTTAATTAGGGGCGAGACCTTTGATGGCGAATGGGAGGTAATGAAGTTACTGTGCCGATCTTTTGTTGGTTCAGCAGGCGATAGTTAGAGTCAACAGCCCGAGAGCTTAGGAGGAGGAGGAGGAGGAGAAAGGAGGTGTAACGGAGAGGAAAGGAAAACGAAGGACAGAAAGAAGGACAATGAGACAGGAAGAGACAGACAGACACAGCGCAGCCTTCAAAAAAGGTACGAGAAGCGTGAGGAGAAACAGAACGAGACAAGTCAAGGAAGGAGGAAATAGGAAAAACCACCACCATCACCAACATCACCACCACCACCACCATCATCACCACCACCACCACCACCACCACAACCACCAGCAAACCCCACATTTCCAGCACCACGAGAACGAATCCTTTCTTCAAGTGTTCTAATCACCGCCCATTCACCAGCCAATCAACGCGTAACGTCACTGGACCGTCCCTTGAACCGTCCCCTGAACTCGTGAAGAAAGTCAAGAGGAGGAAAGGGAAGGCTGCAGTCAGGTGCCTTCCAAAACCCTAAAGTAACAGATGAAGTCTCGTGCCAAGTTTAAGACCGTCTATTATAACTTGCGCCGCCGTTCACTAACAAGGCGCCGCTTCACCCACGCTCCCAGAGGCAACATTCTTAGGACCTCAGCCAATTCACGAACCTGAGGGAGAGGAACCTGAAGGAATCCCCCGCCCAGCATCCCCCGAGATAATGGTTAGAGTCCTTTACTCACTTATATCATTCACTGTTTGGTCTTAATATTCACACTAATAATACTTGACATACAGAAACTGATGCTAGTTTAATTTTGTCATGTCTTTAAGCTACAGAACTATTTAAGATCGGCACAAAGAAAGTGTAAAAAATTGTGGTTATGGAAAAATTATATTGCAGTAAAAGGGTTAAAAGGGAAATGTTATGAATTTATATTGGAAACTGGTATCAAAGGGTTTTTCCATGCTTGTTTTTCTATGGTAGGTAAGTTCTCAAAGGTCTGCGTCTAAAAATAACACGTAGTTCAAAAGTAATCTGGGATTTTTACGTGTTGTTTGTCATTATAAAAGTGAAGTGATTAGCCATGATTACATTGACTACAGTTAATCTGAGGGAGTGTTTTGATATTTCACCTTGCTAATGGTACGATACAAAAATTAAATAATAAATAAAAAAGTGAATCAACACGCGGCGCTATGGACACGAATAAAAAGCGAAACATGAAAGAGGACGGAAAGGCTGAAAAAGACCAAGTGATGCTTTACATAAATAATTTTTAAAACATTATAGAGAGAGGACACGATGATGGAACGATGAAAGCACCTTCCTTTCACCCCATCCTGTCTGAAGAGTTGAATTACCTCCTGCAACTATAAGCTAAAAGCGGTGACGGTTGAAGTATAAGAAAAAAGGAAGTGAAAGGAGAAAATAAAATAGAGAACCATGCCTGTCCTTTCCTTCTCTCCTGACCTGATCTGACCTAAGCCAACCAACGTTACGAGAAAAATCCAAAGGCTGTAACAGAATACGAGACGAGTTGTACCGCACGTTAACACTTCCACTAACACTACCTAACCTTGGATAACATTTCCTTGTAACCAAAGCACACGCCCACAAGTACTAACAAATTCTCCTAACCTCTCCAACACAACACAACCTAACCTTTCCTTAATTACCAGTAACATAACCTAAAATCACCCTCTAACCCTTTTTGTTCCTCTGTAACCCTTGGATATTAATATAGGTTCATATGTACCCAAAAAAATAAATTAATAATAAAGGTGGAATTGTAATATTTTGATATTTTATTATGAAATTTGTATCTGTAGAGTGCACAGGAATCAATAAACTAAAGACAATTTACAAAATATCTTGATCCATCACATACACATCTTTATAATTATCGATAATGATCCTTTCAGGCCCAGCACAGATTGCGGCCACGATTAGTTCCATAATAGTGAAAACCAAACGGTATTCTCCCTTGTCTTGATATAATTTAGTTGAAAGTTTTGCTTACTAAAATGAAATAAAAAAAAAAAGGGGAAGGAAAAGTGCAAATGTACCACTGGGGGAGCATGTACCCCAGGTTGGGAATTCCTGCTCTAACCACACTGCTTAATCACTAACGTAATCTGTCCTAACCTCTCCAACACACTACATAACCTAACCTAACCTACCCTTTCCTCAACGATAAGTAACCTAACAATCTGACACCTAACCACCACCAATCTGACACCTAACCACCACCATCACCACCTGGAAGCCCCACCAACAGGCAGCAGCACAGTGCACGGAACACGCCTGTCATTTTTCCAGGTTTCCAGTTTTCACCTTACCATTTCCGCCAGCATGTTGCAGCGGGTATAATGAGAGAGGGAAAAAACGGCGGATCCTCATATCGAACCGTGCAGCCTAAAACTCACATTATCTCTAGCGTTGGTGAGTTTTACGGCGGTGTTCAGAGGGCGGGAAACCAAGCGAGGGGAAAAGCGAGGGGGAAAAATGCCTTCACTTTTCTTTGATTTTGTTTTATTTCCACATTTGCGTCAAGGATGAGTGAGGAGTTGTAATCACACGCATCCACGCGTCTCTCTCTCTCTCTCTCTCTCTCTCTCTCTCTCTCTCTCTCTCTCTCTCTCTCTCTCTCTCTCTCTGGTAAGCAGGTACAAGGGGGCGCGGCAGGTGAGCACAGGCACGTAGAGAGAGACGAGGCGACGTGAACCAAATGAATAAATGTCAAGGAAGGGTAAAATACTTGACATCAAAGACCTCCAATAGTCCCTTCCTTCTTCCCTCCTTCCCTCCCTCCCTCCATCAAGCGGCAGACGGAAAGAAGACAAAGGAGGCAAAAGAAACCGAGCCAAAAAATTTTCAAGTGTTTTGATGGAAGGTGTATTACATCCAGACTCTGAGAATAAAAATTGAGGGAAAAAAAAAATGGGAGGAAAAAATTAGAGCTGAACCTGTCAGATTATTATCTATAGACTCTGAAACCAACAGACCTGTTGGGAGGTCCTCGTTCTGTTTTCTAATTCCAGACGTTAGGTGGCTCTTCTCGCAGATGTGTGTGTGTGTGTGTGTGTGTGTGTGTGTTACGAGTTGGATCCATAGCAGTCAAATGAGTGAACGTTGCACTAGAAGCAACCACAACTGACAGGTCAACAACAAGGTTACTCCACCTCGCAACAAACCAGGTTCTATGCAAGGAGGAGGTACTTACAAGAAAGTCTTTTTCCAGTACAATAAAACCAAAGCAGAACAATTCAGATAAACCAACCAATGTGAATAGGATTGACCGACACCAGCAAAACAAATGAGCAAATGAGGTAACAAGTTTATATCCTAAGCAAAAAAACAACACAGGAAAATGGGAACATGGGTAATTCCCCGAACAGTGATGGAAATAACTGAAATAACAATAAATATAAGTAGGTCAAATGTGGAAAAGCGAGTACGAGTAAGAAGAGAACTTACACGTGAATACTTATCAGCTCTCACCCACAGAAGAGACGACCTTATATCACCAAGCCCTGTGAATGACTGCCTCGACATGAGCGGAGCGCTGCTATGTTAAGTTTCGAACAGCTTCGCAAGGGTTCATGGAACTGGCGAAACACAAGACTCGACTCACCGGTTATGAACGAATGAACGAGAGCAAACAAATCCCAATAAGAAATAATGCAATTAACATACTCTTCAATACTTCAGTAGCAAGTACGTAACTCTGTGTGTGTGTGTGTGTGTGTGTGTGTGTGTGTTGCTCGCTAACTACTAAACACCTATACGTAATTAGGGTAAACGTACAAAACCTAAACAAACCTAGCTTAACCTAACCTAACACAGCCACTACCACAGTCACCCCTACACACTCACTATTGTAGTACTGTGGTTCAGGAGGAAAAGCAAGAGCATTACAAAATAACAGGAGTCAAAGTATGAGTGAAAATTTTATACACGTCCGACAAATAAAGCTGAAAAATGTAAAAATCATGGAAATATTACGGCGGCAGTGTACCATGATGGTGAAAATAAAATAAAATAAAACCAAATGAGAAAAAAAATAAAACGACATGTAGAAAATATTTAAGTGTAAAGAAAACTAAATCAATCTTTTCTCTTGGATCTTCTATTTTTTTTTTTTTTTTTTTTTTTTTGAGAGCCCCATTATGAGCAAGCTTTTTTTTTTTTGTGCCTCACTCTGGTCTTTCCAATAAATAGAAAGACAATATATGATATATTTACAGGTACTATTATAGTATATTCTAATGATCTGTGACGGAAGCAAGAAAATAGCAAATAAATAAACTAAATATCGTAAAAAAAACCGAGAAATAATTAACGTGTGAAAAAATAAAAGAAAATAACTATGAATCCTCTACTTCTTTCTTTCATTTTCTTTTCTACTTATTTTTTTGTTCTTTTTTTTTTTCTTTCTCTCCCCGTCATTTCTTCCTGGCGGTGGAGATATTCATAATTTGCGGCGCGTCAAGTTAATAAGCTGAGTTAGGAAGAGTCAGCTCCGTGTCAACCTGAGGGGGAAAAAATGGTCACACCGTCTGAGGGATGGAAAGTAATGAGGGAAAAATGTAACAGATTGGTGGAGAGAGAGAGAGAGAGAGAGAGAGAGAGAGAGAGAGAGAGAGAGAGAGAGAGAGAGAGAGAGAGAGAGAGAGAATGTTATAAAGAATACACAAGCGAGTTTCAATGATTCACGTCACCTTCATGTCAGACAGGGACGAACTGTAGCAGAGACACCGAAAGTTACATAGAGCTTAAAGAATCCGCTAAAGATCGAGCACATTCAAGAGGCAAAAGCGAGCTGTGGCTGAATACTGTATACACGCTTATAAAAATACACACACACACACACACACACACACACACACACACACACACACACCTACACACACGCACACTTTTCGTTGTATCCAAGACATAATCCTCCTTTTCTTCTCTCTCTCTCTCTCTCTCTCTCTCTCTCTCTCTCTCTCTCTCTCTCTCTCTCTCTCTCTCTCTCTCTCTCTCTCTCTGCTATTTTTCCTCTCCCCCTGTCTAGTTTATCCTAATCTTTCCTTCCTGTCTTCCATTTCTTCCTTCTTCAACACAGTGTTTACGAAGCGAGTTTATCATCCCTACACTGAGAATTTTCACTTAGTCTATTTCTAAACTAAACTTTTTCTTTCCCTTCACGTTTTTCCTTCACCAGTCACTGCCACGTGACGGGTTCCTGCAATCCCCTTTATTTTCTCAAATTCTTATGTTCACGCTAATCTGTCAAGCGTTCTACCCCACAGGTTAACTGCTCACAATCTCACCTGGTCCCTCATTACTAATAACATACAGTAACTTTTTAAACCTTCTTTTTTCATTGTCACATGCGAATCTACCGTTAATCTACAGGTTAATTGCTATGTCACGTCACCTGGTCATTCATTGCTACCGTAACGGTCCGTAACATCTTACATTCATTCCTCAGTATCACATGCACACCTGCCGTCAGTTTAAAGGTTAACTGCTCACCTCGCGTCACACACCTGGTCATCCATAGCTAGTGAAATGTAACAAACCGTAACACCTTTTATTATTTCCGTCTCAGGGTCACATGCACACCTGCCGTCACTCTAGGACATGTTAGAGGTTAATTGCTCACCTGCCATCATCCACCTGCCCTCCGTTTACCGCTGGTTGGGTCTAATAAGCGAATCATTACCTTCACCAGCGACAAATCTCTCCCGCCGCGGCTCAGGTCACGCGAGGTCCCGCCAGGTAGGGTCAATTTGCTGCCTCGTGTATAGTCAAAATATATTGGGTTAGAAACGTCACGAGGAACATCACAAGCTCTCCCTGACTATTGAAAACTATATGAATGTAAAATGAAGGCATGAATTCTCCAGCAGGAGAATCAAACACTATGTAATCCCAAAAGTAAAGGCCTAAAAACTATTGTAAAGGTCATGAGGAATACCAGAAGCCTTCGACACTATTGGAACTCGTATGAATTAAAGATAAAGGCCTGAATTCCACTACAAGAGAATCAAACACTTTACAACCCAAACAGACAAGGAGTTACAAAGGTTATGAAGACCAGCACACGTCTCCAACACTACAGAAACCTAAATGAGGGCAAGATGAAGACCCGAATTCCACTACAGGAGGATCAAACACTCTGTAAAATCGATAGAGGTGGATTAAAAAACTATTACAAAAGTTATCAAGAAAACCACAAGCCTCCAACACAACTGAAACCTATATGAATGCAAGAAAGAGGCATAAATTTCATTACAGGGGCATCAAATACTAGAAAATCTAACCAGGGAAGACTTAAACACTATTGTACAGGTTATAAAAAAAAAAAAATCCTCCAAAACAATGGATATCTATATGAAAGAAAGATAAAGGTCTAAATTCCACGACAGCAGAATCAGGGACTATATAACCAATAAAGAATAGGAATAAATACAATATTGTGGGTTATAAAAGTTAAGAGGAGCGCTATAAAGTCACCCACGCAAAGGAAACCAAACAGAAAACAAGAAAATTACAGTAAACAGAAAATATCATCGAGAGAGAATCAACAACTACATAACTCGTACCAAAAAAAAAAAAAAAAAAAAAAAAAACACTACATCGCAAGCTAGAGAGAGATTATTAAAAGTTACACTAAAGTCCTACGCACGTCTCCCACGCTACAGAAACCTTACAATAAAAAAAAAGACACGGAAACCAAAAAAATAAATAAGTACAGTGAATAACACACACAGTAACAGCTCCACGAAAACCAGTCAAAAGCAGAAAATACCATCAAAAAGTAAGAACATGCTTTAATATAAACACAGAAAACGGAAAACCCACAGTAAACCAACACATGGAAAAAAATAAATAAATAAAAAGAAAAGACAAGAAAATTAATCAAAATAAAAATGAAAACACTAAACCTCACCACACCCATGAAAAACAAAAACAAATTCAGTGAAATCCAAAAGGCTCAAGATAGAAAAGAAAACCTGGAAGCAACAGAAAGAAAGAAGAAAACGGAGTGAATAATAAGCCACGAACAAAGTAACAATAAAACCCCAACAAAAAAGCCACGAAAACCCCACAAAAGGTTACTAAGACACGATCCAATCCCACGAGAGAGCCACACAAAGGATCCGCCCCCCGGTAACTCCAAGGAAAGAGTCTGTCCACAATCAACATTACACCTGCCTCGAGGGCGTCCAGGTGTGGGTGCTGCAGACAGGTAATTATCCTCAGGTAAAGCAGGTGCACAGACACACACACAGACACACACACAGACACACACACACACACACACACACACACACACACACACACACACACACACACACAAGTACACACACACGTTTCTTTGTGTGTGTGTGTGTGTGTGTGTGTGTGTGTGTGTGTGTGTGTGTGTGTGTGTGTGTGTGTGTGTGTGTGTGTGTGTGTGTGTGTGTGTGTGTGTGTGTGTGTGTGTGTGTGTGTGTGTGTGTGTGTGTGTGTGTGTGTGTGTTTGTCGTAGCTCCCTAATATACCTCGCATAAAATATTAATAAACTAATAACCAGATAGAAAGCCCCCATCTCTCTCTCTCTCTCTCTCTCTCTCTCTCTCTCTCTCTCTCTCTCTCTCTCTCTCTCTCTCTCTCTCTCTCTCTCTCTCTCTCTCTCTCTCTCTCTCTCTTTCTACATCATCACCTATTCATAATGTTATTCAGTTCCTCTATTCGGCAAGCTCAGTGATGAATGATAGTCTTCACCCTTATTCATATGCATAACAACTGCCATTATTAAAACATTATTCACTGGCTGGTATTGATAAGTGTATTACAGGTATTATTAACAGGTATTATTAGCAGGTGTTAATGCGAGGTGTTAGTGGAACGGAATTACTGGTCAAATTATATGTAGAGTTGTTATTAACGTGACAATATATATTAAGTTGATTGAATGGACATGGAAAAATAATGACACTAATAAGAAGATAGATTATAAAAAAAAATAGGATAGTAATGAGATAAAAAACGAAATAAGTAAGATAGTAGATAAGGTAGTTAAATGGAAACAGTATAGGAGGATAAAGTAAAAGTAAAATAGTAGGAAAGTAGTAAAGAAAGATATAAAAACAGATAGTAACAAAATATATGGTAAGAATATTTTACGTGACTACTACTACTACTACTACTACTACTACTACTACTGCTGCTGCTGCTACATTATTTACGTGCTCATCAACACTCTCTTGTTCAACACTTCGGTTTTTTTTAACACTATTGATTCTCGGGCTCCGTACTTGATGAAGCAGCCTTCCTACCCTTATTTTTAGCTAAAGCGACATATCAACTCAAGGGATTATAATACGTAAATATCACTGGCCAGAAGTTGTGACGTGTAAATTAAGCCACACCTCCTTTCTCAACCCCACTCCATGTCCGCCTCCCCATCCCCACTCCTTTTCTGGTTCATGCATTTCTCATACCCCCACTCTATCAGCTCCATCTAAGCCCCCTTCTCTCTCTCTCTCTCTCTCTCTCTCTCTCTCTCTCTCTCTCTCTCTCTCTCTCTCTCTCTCGTAATAGGGATTTCTTGGAAATAAAGACTGAAAATCCTGATATTTACGATTACTTTGTTAAAATTGTAATGGCAGGAAAGCTTTCTCTATCTCTCACCTTTCTCTGGCTCTCAGTAACTAATCCGTAAGCTCAAGGGAATGCTGCCTTCTCACCACCACCCTTCCCGTGCTCCAAGCTCCAAGCTACGAGTATACGTGATATGTGCACGCACGCGCGTGCGTACGTGAGTACGTGTGTGTTGTGTGTGTGTGTGTATTATATACTGTCCAGAATGTGCCGGTTAAGAGAGAGAGAGAGAGAGAGAGAGAGAGAGAGAGAGAGAGAGAGAGAGAGAGAGAGAGAGAGAGAGAGAGAGAGAGAGAGAGAGAGAGAGAGAGAGAGAGAGAGAGAGAGAGAGAGAAACCCCTCCTCATCCATTCCTCCTTCCTTCTTCTTCCTCCTCCTCCTCCTCCTCCTCCTCCATTCCTTACTTTCTCTTCCTCTTCCTTCTCCTCCTCCTAATACTACTATTATCACTCCCCACCCATCCTCCATCTCCATTGCTCAGTCCTCCTCCTCTCCCTCCATTCCTCATTTCTTCCTCCTCCTCCTCCTACTACTACAACAGTCCACACATCTTATTCTGGAGAAAACCTGGAAATACCTGAAAAACGCTAGAAGTGGAGGGAAATATTGACGAACAGAAGCGGGCAGGGAGGAGGGAAGGTCTCGGTCTGGGTCCTGATGTTTTCAAGGTGGGCGCTCTGAACGGGGCTACAGCATACACTTTATTCAAGCCTTACTTTGAGCATTTTAGGGCTTACTTGTCTATTTTCATGGTTAATTCTGGTTTTTCTTCACATCTTTGTCTGAAAACACACGGAGGTTTAACTAAATATTGATGTACAGGCAGGGAGGGAGGCAAGAAAAATAAACGTCTCGGCCCTTATTTCAACGGCAATTCATTTTGAAACAGGCGAAAACAAATACGCCCACACTGGATTGTACTACATATTCTGACCTGCCATATACTTCAACTAACACACTGAACACTGACGGGGAGAGACTGGAATGGAGATGTTCCGGGTCTCGATACCCTGATGACGTCACTGATGACGTCACGCCTTAATTTACGTTCGTTAATCGATTTTGAAATTGACCCCTCGAAAAAACGGAACTAGACTGGAATGCTGTATATATTCTGACTTGTCATATACTTTAATAAATGCCTGGAATATAAAAATATTTCCAGCCTAACTAATAATAAAGAAAATCCAAAAACACAATCTGTAATTTTTACGAACGGGACCACAAAAAAATTATAATATCGAGAAGGAAAACACAGCCAGACTAGATTATGTCACATATTCCGAATACAAAAAATCTTTACTTTCCAGATAAATAAAGAAAATACAAATTTCTCGTCGTATAAAGAAAAATTTTTTTTTTCAAATCTAGTAACGGACTTATTTTAAATTTGAAAATACGAATTGTTACACTAGACTTTATTGGATATCATTACTTGGGATATATTTCTTATGTTTTTTTTTTAAACGATTTAAATCAAACACAAACAATCCTAGGCGTACTAATAAAAAAAAATGAAAATGTATAAATGACGAAAGTGTTATTTTAACCGAAAAAAAAAAAAAAGCTGCACAAGATTTTATTACATACTATAACTTGTTATACTTTTCTATTAATAAATTAAATATCAAAACAATGCAAACTCTACCAATTAAAAAAATAAAATGATGATACAGAGCCGAAGTAGTTTTTTGCACCTCTCCTCAGTACCTCCTCCTCCTCGCCCCTCCCCTTCACACTCCTCCTTTCCCCTCCTCCTTCACCTCCTACACCTACTCCTACACAGCGAGCCTTTAAATCACCTCAAAACCCTCAGAATTACGCTAAATATGTAAAGGAAAATTGTCACCTTAACCGCGGCGGGACGGGGCAGGGCTCGGCGGGGCCTGGCTGGGCTCGGCGGGGCTGGGCAGGTCGGGGCACCAAGGTTACCATGATGTGGTGTGGTGTGGTGGTGTCTGGTGGTGTGGTATGGTATGGTATGTGGTGTGATGTGGTGGTGTGGTGTGGTGGTGCGGTATTAACATTACACCCCCACAAGCTTAACTGCCCTGTGTGTGTGTGTGTGTGTGTGTGTGTGTGTGTGTGTGTGTGTGTGTGTGTGTGTGTGTGTGTGCTTGCGCGCGCGCGCGTGTGTGTGTATGGCGCCAATCAGAGACGTCACAAAGCTGTACAATTGGTGTTTAACGCTTAAACTGCCACTTGATGTGTGTGTGTGTGTGTGTGTGTGTGTGTGTGTGTGTGTGTGTGTGTGTGTGTGTGTGTGTGTGTGTGTGTGTGTGTGTGTTACTTCAGTTGTTTCTGTGTATGTATATAAGAATATATATATATATATATATATATATATATATATATATATATATATATATATATATATATATATATATATATATATATATATGTATATATGTGCGCTTAGATTAGTGCATATACTGTACATAACCACCACATCCACCGCAACCACCACCACCATCACCACCATCACAACTATCA
Organism: Scylla paramamosain; assembly: GCF_035594125.1. Taxonomy (NCBI): domain Eukaryota; kingdom Metazoa; phylum Arthropoda; class Malacostraca; order Decapoda; family Portunidae; genus Scylla; species Scylla paramamosain. The sequence continues at coordinate 5,603,586 of NC_087185.1, forward strand.
TCACCTGCATCACAAATCATTCGTCATCAGCATTACTATCACCATAAGAATATAGCCACCATAATTCCCAGGATTTCATAATCATTAACTACATCATCATCATTTTTATTGCCATTAAACTACTTAACTATACAACACATTAAGGTGAAAAAATAATAACGGATGAAAAAAAGTAAAAGAAAGAAACAAGTAATATGTAAAATAACACGTTCACACTTATATATCTATAATAATAATAATAATAATAATAATAATAATAATAATAATAATAATAATAATAATAATAATAATAATAATAAATAAATAAATAAATAAATAAATATAAATCATGCAATATGCAAAGTCATCCATTCACAGTTAACAAAAACGAAAATACTTGTGTACCTAAAAATATAAAATAAACGAATAAATAAAACTGAACAAAGCACAAACAAATCAACGAAAAACTCACCTCAACAACCCAATTACAAGCCTCCACTAACCACCATAACGACAGGTAACAATAACAAACGAGGCAATCTGAGACAAATTCATTCAACCATTCAATCACAAACAACACAACAGCTACAGTACAGTTTCAATTGCGCGAGGAAAATTGCAGTTGTGAACAGCCAACCTTTTTTTTCCCCCTCAAGACCAATTTTCCGTGAGGGCGCTAACGACCTGGCGAGGCTTCCGGGAATTCTCTCCAACCCAGGTAATCGCGACTTGCAAATACAGGTGTGAAAACAGGTACCCCCGTCTACCTGGCATTGTGAAGAGGCTGGTATCCACTTCACCATTTTTACTGAGTTGAAGTGACACGTGGACGCGCCGGTGGAGGTTTGGGAAGGCTGGTGGGGAAGGGAGAGGGGAGGTGGAGTGAAGGGGCTTACTTGATGTGAGGAGTGGAGTTTTCAGAAGCAAAGGAGTGGAGAGAGGAAGGCTTAGTAGTGGAAAATATAGACCTGCGGCGAGATTTAAGAGGCTTTGCTGAGAAGTGAGGAGTTCTGACGGGCGAGGGAGAGCTGTGAGCGAGTGAGCGAGTGAGTCAGTGAGCGAGTGAGTGAGCGAGCGAGTGAGGCGCCATGGTGAGAGTGAAAAGGGAGCGTTGGGAGGCGTTGAGGCAAAGGCGTAGGCGTGAAGGCGAAAGGATGAGTAATACAGAAATGACGGCCTGGGAGATAGAGCGAGAGAGAAAGAGCAAGAGGAAAGAGAGAGAGAGAGAGAGAGAGAGAGAGAGAGAAAAGGAAAAAAAAAAGCGAAACTGGTCAGCGGGAATCAGTGAGTGACAGGAGGACGAGAGAGGAGGGGGCGAGGACACAGGCAGAGTGAGAATGAGTGAGAGAGAGGCGACGAGGAAGAGAGGTCGGGGAGTGGCTGGAGCGAGTGGCGAGTGTGATAGAGAGAAGTAGAGAGAGAGAGAGAGAGAGAGAGGGAGGGAGAGACAGGCCCTCCACCTCCTCCTCTACGAATCGTCGAGGAGGAAACCATTCAGGCTGGAGTGGGTGACGACAATCAGGAGGTGGAATGGCATCTGTGTTTACAAACTGGTGAAGGGTCGTGCAGGCAGGGAGGCAGGGAGAGAGAGAGAGAAAGAGGGAGGCACAGGGACAGGGAGAGGGTGGGAGAAGGAGGCAGGAACCGCGGGCACTAGTGAAAAAGAGACTGGTGAAAGAGGCATGGAAGAGGAGGTGGAGGAGGTACAGGAACAGGGGGAACTGAAGGAAAACGGGGAGGGGAGGTTGAGGAGGCTGGAGAGTTCGGCAATCGACAGTCAGTAGTGGAAGCAAAGGGATAAAGTGTTGTAAAGTGTTGTGAAGTGTTGCGAGGCGCGTGTGCTCCGCCGAACACAATCGATCACGCGTGACTTGCTTCGCCTGAATACATTTTTAAAAGCACTATTATTCTGAACGGTATTAAATTCTCTCCACGCCACTAAACCTTTTTCCAAGCTACTTTAAAACGGATGTGAGGAGATTTCAAACATACAGTAAAACTTCGCCTCCCTCCTCCTCCTCCTCCTGTTTCTCCTCCTCCTCCTGTTTCTCCTCCTCTAGGCTCTCTTTGGCCCCTTGGAGGAAAAAAGTCTCACTACCTTTATTGTTCCAATTAAAAAACTTTTTCTGATGCAAATGAGGAAGACTCTCCAATTCCCGATTTTAATTAGCATATCCTTAGTTTCCTGCCAGCGAGAACCCCCTACTCTCTCTCTCTCTCTCTCTCTCTCTCTCTCTCTCTCTCTCTCTCTCTCTCTCTCTCTCTCTCTCTCTCTCTCTCTCTCTCTCGCTCACACACACATTTTTCACATCTGGCCTCTGTGAGTGAGACACAAGACAAACACAAGCACATGAAAAGCAAAAGACACAGACGAACAAAGACAAACAGCTATGCAGAACAGGACACAGACAGGAAGAACAAAAGCATGACGAACACAGGAGGAAGAGACAATAGCAAGGCACAGAGAGAGAGAGAGAGAGAGAGAGAGAGAGAGAGAGAGAGAGAGAGAGAGAGAGAGAGAGAGAGAGAGAGAGAGAGAGAGTTATTCTAGCCACCTGACAACGAAAAGGTGGAGGTGTTTAATTAAAGAGAAAATAGGAAATATCTAACAACTCTCTCTCTCTCTCTCTCTCTCTCTCTCTCTCTCTCTCTCTCTCTCTCTCTCTCTCTCTCTCTCTCTCTCTCTCTCTCTCTCTCTCTCTCTCATATGGTCGATAACAGTTCAGCAAATTGTCTATTCACCCTCCTGCTTTCCTCTCCCTGAAAACACTTCTAGGAACAGGCATCAGACACACAAGTTTCAGCTGATTCATAAAGTCTGCCTCATACACAGACAACGGGAGGCCTGGAGACGTTCAATGCCCTCGCAAATGTGATAATATAACAGTGATACAATACTGTCACCTTCATTAGAAAAGTGATGATTATATTTCTACTTTTTTTGAGGAGTGGAAGAAAAGACGATTAATTTTGAGGTATAAAAGTGAAAAGATCTTAGATTTTTCGTATACAAAGCAGAAAAGATCAGATTACCTTTTAAACTCACTCCCTCGTGCGTGACAAAGATAATTATACAGAACAATGAGGCACGTGATGAAAATAAATGAATAAATAAAGCAAATAAAACGAGAATAAACAAACGCAAAAAAAAAAAAATCATGCTCTAGAAATTGCGTTAGTGTGTCTATGAAGGTGATGATATACAAAACACTGAGAAAATGCACCAATGCCGTGATGTTACACTATTGAGCTATAAACATGTGACGCATGAAGGAATTCCAAATAAAACTTTTAAAAATTGTACGTAATAATGAAAGAAAAAAAAACAGTCATCGAATTAAGAGTGAATTAAAAAAAATGTTACAATTTATATAAAGAAAAAATATTAATGATCCATGCATGAAAATTATCAGATATTGTGACGTGGTTCTCATGAGTGTTCTTTTTTCTTTCTTTCTTTCTTTCTTTCTCTAATTAGTATACACGACAAGCTAATGCAGAGAGAGAGAGAGAGAGAGAGAGAGAGAGAGAGAGAGAGAGAGAGAGAGAGAGAGAGAGAGAGAGAGAGAGAGAGAGAGAGAAACAGGTGGATAAAGGAGAGGGAAACGAAAGAAAAGCCAATGGTAGGAATATAAGGGCAAAAAAGGAAGAAGGAAAGGATGATGATAAAGAAATAAAAGAAGGAAGATTAGGCAAGAAAAACAAAAAAAGGAAGATAAGAAAAGGATGATGACGATAACGGAGGAATAAAGGAAGGAAGATGAGGGAGAAAAATAGAAGGGAGATAAAGATGAGGGGAATATTCTGTCGTGTGTGTTCTCCCCTCAACAAACACAGGCAGGTGTGAAGTGCCGAGCCGCATCAACCCTCTACACACACACACACACACACACACACACACACACACACACACACACACACACACACACACACAGC
>NC_087185.1:5615000-5627500 GCF_035594125.1 Scylla paramamosain
ATTTCTTTTTAATTCTTGTTGTTGTTTGGTGTTCCTGTCCTTATTTTGTGTTTCGTCTTTGTTCTCTCTCTCTCTCTATTTTTTTCACTATTATTTTTTTTTCATTTTTTAAGTACTGGAACAACAATAAACTAAAAACAAAAACAACAACAACAACAACAACAACAACAACAACTACTACTACAACAACTACAACAACTACTACTACTACCACCAATACCATCATCCTCTTTACATGTTAATCTATTTTTCTATAGGGATTTACTCTTTATATACCTTTTATCATTGTTCCTGGACTTCCTCTCCTCCTGGGCTTCTCTCCTCCTCCTCTTCCTCCACGGTAATCTGGTTTTGTTCTTATTATCATCCTGTCCTCCTTTATTCCCTCCTTAGCAGTCCCCCTCCCCCTTGTAGGCCTCTCAGGGGGTTTCCTCAGGTCCTATTCTTCCCTCGGCCAGTCTAGAACGTAACATGTCCGCCTCTTAGTGATGCTGACGGTTTCCTGACGTGGCGTGTCGGTGGATGATAGCAAGATGACTGGGCTAAGCTTCCTTCATTTCCCCCTTCTTATCTCCCATCAATACTTCTCTCCTCTATCACCTCCCCCCATATTGCTGTTCTTCTCCCTCTCTTCTTATCCTCCCCCTTACCACTATTTTCTCTCCTATTCCCCATATCTCTCTTCTCATTCCCCTTATTATTTTTTTTCTCTTTTTTCTCCTCATTCTCCGTCATTCAGTATATTCTTTGCGTTTTGTTTTATTTTTATTTTTGTCTCTTCTCATTCTCCTGCACTCTCTTTTTCTCGTGTACACGTTTACCTATTCTCTCTCTCTCTCTCTCTCTCTCTCTCTCTCTCTCTCTCTCTCTCTCTCTCTCTCTCTCTCTCTCTCTCTCTCTCTCTCTCTTCATTCTGTATTTTCTTGTATATTTTTACTTATTCTTCGCCTCGATCTCTCTTCTCATTTTCTTCACTCCTTGTTTTCTTGTATATCATGAACTATTTTCTGTCTCTATTTCTCTCCTCATTTTTGTTCATCCTGTGCTTCCTTGTTTATCTTTATTTATTCTTTGTCTCATCGTCTCTGTCTTGTCCCTAATCCATCTTTTTTTATCCTTTTTCTTCTCTGCGCTTCCTCATATATCTCTCTGTTTCCCTATTTTCATTGCACTACATCCAATATTCGTAAATGTTTCCTCTGTTTCCCCCACCTATATTTCAGCCATGCCTATTCTCCTCCACCTCCCCTCTACATCTTTCTTTTCCCTTCCGTGACATAACCTTCCCTGCATTCTTTCCACCTCCATCCACTTCCTCTCCACACTTCTCCTTTTCCCTCCAGTCTCTTTCGCCCACCCTACAAAGTTTCCATTCCTCCTCTCCCATCCACTTCCCTTCCATATCTTTCCTCTGCATCACCTTTTGTTCCCCTTCCTGCCTCCTCCACCTTCCTTCCACATCCCTGACCTAGCTGAGTGAAGTCCTAAGGTCCTGTTTTAAAATATCCTGCAGCTAAGCCTCCTTGCAACCTCTCTGCTTCCTCCTTTCGTTTCTCTTATTTTCTTCCTCCTTTCCTACTCCCAGTCTCGTCTCCTGCACTTAAGCTTCTCTCGTCCTCTTCCTCCTTCTTTCCTCTCATTCACGATACTCATCTTCCTACAATCTTTAAGTTCTCTCTATTTTCTCTTCCTCTCCTATTCACTAATCCGGCTTCCTCCTGTCTCATTCTCGCTGTCTAATCTTTATTCTTTCTTTCCTAATTCATCCTTCATCTTTATCCTTTCTTTCTAGTTCTTCCATTTTCCCTCTTTCATTTTCTATTTTTCCTACATCCTCCCTGCTCTTCACCATTCTTCCTCTCCTGTTTGTTTCTCTTTCTTTCCTTCTTCCTACATCATTCTCCCTTCCTTTCCCGTCTTCCTTTCTTTCCTTCCTTCATCATCTTATCATCTCTTCACTTTTCCATCCTTCCTCTCTCGGCTTACCTTTTTTATTCCATCTCCTTCCTGTATCCTTTCTCCTCTTTTCCACTTTTCTTCTCCCGTATACTCTCCTTTCTATAACCAATATACTCTTCTTCATCTTTCTCCTCCACTACTCTTCCTCTCCTTTCTTCACCTGAACTGGTCACTACTCGCGCTGAATTAAACACTCTTGAGACGAACCCGCTAAAAAAGGAGTGACTGAATAATTAACTGAATAACGAGTGAGTAAATCATTGACAAGTTACAAACGCTGAGTCTTTTATTTGTTTTTTTTTAAGCGAAGATGAAAGCAACACGAAGCAAGAATGTTAATTGAAGAAGCGGTTTGTACTTGGATAAAAAGAGAAATTAAAAAGAGAGTAAGTGAAAGAACACGAAGGGGAATAAAAAGGATAAGAAAGCGCAGGTCAACAGTGGCAGCAAAAAGCGCAGCGCGGGATGAAAAGAAGAAAAGAACACGAGAGACGCGACACAAAACACTCCGTGGACAAATTAAAGTAAAATTTGATCAGTCTTGGTAGAAAAAAATAAATAAATAAAAAAAACACATACTTTCTATTGTGCTTGAGAGAGAGAGAGAGAGAGAGAGAGAGAGAGAGAGAGAGAGAGAGAGAGAGAGAGAGAGAGAGAGAGAGAGAGAGAGAGAGAGTAGCCGTGGGGATGGATGAGGGGAGGCTGCAGACAAGATGGACAAGTGAGGGAGAGGCGAGTGAGGGAAGTGAAGGGGAAGGAAGGAAGGGAAGGAAGACAGCAGGTAAGAGGGGCGTGGCAGGGGAGTGGCAGGGTGAAGGGCAGAGGCGGCGGTGCAGTGGTTTATGTGATCTGAGAGTATATTGAATTAGGAGGAAGAAAGAAAGGACGAGAGAGAGAGAGAGAGAGAGAGAGAGAGAGAGAGAGAGAGAGAGAGAGAGAGAGAGAGAGAGAGAGAGAGAGAGAGAGAGAGAGAGACGAGAGAGAGGTATATTCCTGAGTGAGGGGCGTGGACGGGGAGGCAGCCCAGATGAAGGCCGCTGCATGATGAACTAGAGAGATGAAGTCCTTTATTGTGTTTGGCCAGCGTCGAGGGCAGGGCCGGATTCTTCTCCCTCGCCCTGGCTGCACAAACAGTGATCAGCGGCATCGGGGCGACCTGTGCCGACTCTCCCTTTATTGCTGTGACCTTTCCTCCTTTCCTCTCCTTTCCTTTCCCTTCCTCGCCCCCCAGAAGCCCCGGGCAACCTCGCGTTATGAAGGGCGCCCCTGCGAAGCCAAAGGACGCTGGTGGCGGCTGTGCTACAAATATTTCTTCACTTTGTATTGTGTTTTTATTGTTTCTCCTGGTGCGAGCGCTGCCGTGGGAGGCTCGCGATCACCTGGGCGTGAGTCAATAGCGCCAGACGCCCACGTGGCCTCGTCTCAAAGGAGCGGAGATGCAAGCAAGCACTGACCTGATAAACTCGCGGTGCTGAAAACTCAAAAGCCAATGTTGCTTACGTTTGTGCGTCTGTCTGTCTGTCTCTCTCTCTCTCTCTCTCTCTCTCTCTCTCTCTCTCTCTCTCTCTCTCTCTCTCTCTCTCTCTCTCTCTCTCTCGGGAACACCTGGCCTTCCCACCGTCAGGTAGCAGGGCGGCAAGTCTACAGTGGCGACCAGTACAAGGGGAGGACGCCTTTGATCCCGGTGCTCCCCTCCAATCCCTGGGCCTACACCTTCCTTTCCTCCCTCTTCTCCCTCACTAAGTCTTCTCCTCTCCCTTCTATCTCCTCACACACACACACACACACACACACACACACACACACACACACGCTGGTCTCCGCTGGGCTGTACGTAATGATGTACAAACACGGACAAGGCAGCGTCCCTCACGCGTCCTGCGCGCGGCTCAGTTTTGTTGTCGCGGTGGACGTGCGGAGGTGTGAGGCGGCGCCGTAATGTTGTGCAAACACCTGCACACTTGATAATGGCCAGGTAAACACCGCACTCCCTACGTCCGCCACGCGCCGCCGTCAAGGGTGAGCAGATGAGCCACGCAGTCTTCCTCAGCAGCGGCGGCAGAAGCAGCGGCGCAAGGAGGAAGCGAGGAGAGGAGCTCGTCTTACAAGATTTGTAGGACCGCGCGAACACCAACTAGTGCTGTTGACTTATCCAGTCCGCGAGGCGGGGCGCGCGGCGGCCTCCTCCCTGCTGGCATTCTGAAAACCAATCGCGGGAAGACAAGGGGACGCCGCCCCCGCCAGGAGTTGCGTCTCACGAGAGGAATGGCTGCTTAAATATGCAATCTTCCATCTGGCAAAAATTCTCTGGCCGACACACGGGCGGCGTTCCCAGTATTCTTGCCAGGCTGCTCCTCTTATTAAACATACTTTACATGCTAAAACCCGCGAGTTGGGGCAAGTTGGCGGAGGCGGACCCCGGGGAGGACAAGATTAAGGATAACCATTTGCAACACAACGCTTCCACAGATAGGGCGACGCGCGCTGCACAATGGCCTCGTTGCTGTTACTTCCTCACTGCGGATATTAGGATCACCACGCGGGACCGGTGCTGAGTGCGCGGCGACATTGCCTGGAGGATGCTGGAAGGAAAGGATACCCGCTACACACCCTACCCTCTCTCTCTCTCTCTCTCTCTCTCTCTCTCTCTCTCTCTCTCTCTCTCTCTCTCTCATCACCGTCCCTATTTCCAATAATCCCACAAAATCACAGCAAGATAAGTAAGAGGCAGAGTCGCGGCGCCTCAAGGTTGTGTGCTTAGCAATGATGGTTCCTGTACAGCATGTTTAGCAGGTAAAGCACTCACCTACAGGACTGAAGGTGTGGGGAGGCAGGTGAGGAGGAGGTGAGGCAGGTGACGCAGGTGAAGCAACTCTTAATGGGTACACACTTGGGTCGAATTACTGCTTAATTATCAGGGCTTCGTATTTTAGAATAGAATAAGGTAAGAACACAAAGGAACATAAAGAAACGCAAAGGATGAACAAGCACAACAAATCCGTAAGCCCCTACGAGATTGTTTGTGGTAAGCTACAGGAATTTAAAGTGAGAGATGTGGGGTAATACAGGTGAAGGTTCCTCACCATCCACCGTTTCCTATGTTCCATAATTAGTATTTGTTTTACAGGTCTGTGTTTCTCCAGTTCTCTAGTCAATTAATCAAATCAAATATTACCACAGCACAACCAAAGCAATACAAAAATACACTAAAAACAAATAACAACCATGAAGTCTATCAAATTCTAAAATTAAGAACGAAATACCAAATCAATGAAATCTAAAGAGTCTATCTTCTTTCCTGTTACTCTATCATTAATGACTGTCAAGAATGATAAATATATATAATTGTTGTTCATTCACGTGGTGTTTCGGCGTAATGCTACAGAAGTGTCTGGCTGACTAACTGACTGGCTTAACAAAAAAAAAAAAAAAAAAGTGCTGAACCAAACATAACTTGAAATCCCGCGGTACCTTGACACATTAATTACTGACCCGCAGACACACACACGAACACACCACGCCCACCCTCAGGAAGCTGGGAACAAGACACAGGAGGGGGAGATGGAACGGGAGGGTCATGGAAAAGGAGGAGGAGGAATAGGAAGAAAAACAAAGAGGAGAGGAAGCAGCAGAAGCAATCAAGAAGAAGAAGAAGAAGAAGAAGAAGAAGAAGAAGAAGAAGAAGAAGAAGAAGAAGAAGAAGAAGAAGAAGAAAAAAGATGATGATGATGATATGATGATGATGATGATGATCATGATGATGATAATAAGAACAAGAAGAACAAGAAAAAGAACAGAAGAAGAAGAAGAAGAAGAAGAAGAAGAAGAAGAAGAAGAAGAAGAAGAAGAAGAAGAAGAAGAAGAAGAAGAAGAAGAAGAAGAAGAAGAAGAAATAGAAAGAAAACAAACGAGAAGAAAAAAACGAGTAATGAAGAATAAGACAAAAAAAAACGAGAGAGAGAGAGAGAGAGAGAGAGAGAGAGAGAGAGAGAGAGAGAGAGAGAGAGAGAGAGAGAGAGAGAGAGAGAGAGAGAGATGACTGTGTTTGTGTGTGTGTGCGTGCCTGTGCTTGTGTGTATTATTAACACATTCCCAGGTAGCGTGAAAGGTAACACATGACTCAGGCACAGTGTTACCTGCCCTGAGATAATTAACACTCCAGACAGGTGCCTTGTCTCACCCTCTCCCCTCCCTTTCCTTCTCTCCATTTCCTTCCAGTCCTTCCTGATAACAAAAAAAATACTAAGTCATGCTTTAAGTCATTATTTGCTTCTAAAGAAAGGGAGGAATTCTCTCTCTCTCTCTCTCTCTCTCTCTCTCTCTCTCTCTCTCTCTCTCTCTCTCTCTCTCTCTCTCTCTCTCTCTTTTGATCGAAGTCGCTTGGCATTTTCCTCGCTCGAATCAATATTAAAGTTTGATGTTACTTACTTTTTCATTCAGTCACTCGTGTCTGGACTTTGCATCTTGTCGTGTCCGCTCTCTCTCTCTCTCTCTCTCTCTCTCTCTCTCTCTCTCTCTCTCTCTCTCTCTCTCTCTCTCTCTCTCTCTCTCTCTCTCTCTCTCTCTCTCTCTCTAGCTGTTCATCTTTCTTCGTCTTTTTTTCTGATTTCTTCTTTGCTTTTTCCGTTTTTTTTCCGTTTATTCTGTAACTTTTCTATCTTCTCTTTTTTTCCAGCTTATTCCTATCTCTCTTCTCCTTCTCCTTTCCATTATACGTTTTGTTTCTCTTTTCCCTCATCTTTTCCTTTCATCTATCGTTTCGTCTCCTCCCTTTTATTTCTTCCCATTTATTCTGTATTTTTTTTCTTTTTTTCTTTTTCCCTCTTTTTAATCTATAATTTCTCCTCTTCTTCCTCCTTCTTTCTCTTTTTTCTGTTGTTTCTTCTGGTTGTTTTTGCCCCTAATTCCCTCCTCCTCCTCCTCCTCCTCTTTTTGCTCTTTTTCATCTTTTCTCACCCACTTTCTACACCTCACATCTTCTCCTTCAATTATCTAACACCTTCCCTCTTTCTTTCTCTCCCCCTCTTCTTCCTCCCTTCTATTTTGCTACTTTCTTACATTTTCTATACTCCTCCATGTCTTCTCCCCTTCACTACCTGACACATTACCCCCTCTTACCTTCTCTCGCTCCTATCCCTGCCCCTCTTCCTTTTAACTTCTACTGCTAACCAAACTCCAAGACTGAGCTATTTAATAATGAGCGTGCAAAGTTGTCAACCCTCTCCTGGATGAAAATGTCACCAGTCAGATCGAAAAGGGGAGAGTCCGAGGAGGCAAAAAACAGCTCGAAGACAAAGTAATCAGAAAAAAAAACAGGATTATAAAGGAGAAAAAGGAGCATTCTGTATAAGTTGGGGAGTATAAGAGAGAGAGAGAGAGAGAGAGAGAGAGAGAGAGAGAGAGAGAGAGAGAGAGAGAGAGAGAGAGAGAGAGAGAGAGAGAGAGAGAGAGAGAGAGAGAGAGAGAGAGAGAGAGAGAGAGAGAGACACAACCACAACACACACACACACACACACACACACACACACACACACACACACACACACACACACACACACACACACACACACACACACACACACACACACACACACACACACACACACACACACACACACACATTCCCTTCCTCAATTATTTCCTTCGTTTCTCTTCCTAGAAAGCAAACATTAACAACAACAGCAACAACAACAACAGCAACAACAACAACAACAACAACAACAACAATAACGAATACTAATAACAACCAATGACAGCCAATGAAGGACAATAAAATCACCCTAAAAAATCACACAGGTCAAATCTAACACACACAGTCAAATGGAAGAGAAAAAAAACGTAAGGAAGAAAACAAGGAGAAAGAACACAACGTCCATGATAATTCAGGAGAGAGACAGAGGCAATTATACGGGCAATTTCCAACACAAACCTCACTAATGGATTAATTAAGTGAAGCGTATCAAGTCACCCTAAACCACATTAAGACATTCAAGCTGAGACGCTGAAGCCAAGTCGTGATATTGAGGTAGTTTTGTTGCTTTTGCTTCACGTGGTGGTGGTGGTGGTGGTAATAGTAGTAGTAGTAGTAGTAGTAGTAGTAGTAGCAGTAGTAGTAGTAGTAGTAGTAGTAGTAGTAGTAGTAGTAGTAGTAGTAGTAGTAGTGTTGCAGTTGCTGTCATTGTGATAGGGGTATGGGAGGGAGAGAGAGAGAGAGAGAGAGAGAGAGAGAGAGAGAGAGAGAGAGAGAGAGAGAGAGAGAGAGAGAGAGAGAGACTGAAACGTATACCCCGTCCGCCTGCCTACACACACACACACACACACACACACACACACACACACACACACACACACACACACACGGAAATAAAAGCTAGAGTAACGAAAATTAAATCCAAAAAACAAGCGCGCGCACACACACACACACACACACACACACACACACACACACACACACACACACACACACACACACACACACACACACAGGTAAGTCAGAGGAATTTCAATTAACCAGGTAACCAATAGTGGGGAGCAGCGCTTGTCTATACGAGTGTCACTTTTACTACGCAGATTAAATTCTAATGGATATAGGATTATTTCTATTGGATTTTTGCCATATTTAGTAGCGTCAAGCCAGCCGGTCAGAACTTCAGCCGGCGGATAATTAGGAATGCTGAAAGAACACACACACTTTGAATCGCTCGTTGTGTGTGTGTGTGTGTGTGTGTGTGTGCACCAGCGACCTCGCCTCCACGACCTAAGTCCTTTTTTTTCATTTCCAAACAACAATGGAGAGGTGATATGGTATGCATTTCATCCATTACGCAAACACAGAGAGTGGGAGGCGTACTGGGGCTAAGGAGAGGCAGGTCGAGGCTGGGACAGGCTGGGAGAGGCGGGGAGAGGCGGGGAGAGGCGGGAGAGGCAGGATAGAAAGAGTATGATCTGTCACGGGTGAGGAAGAGTGCAAGGGAGACGGGGAGAGGGAGGGAGAGGGTCGAGAAAAGCATAGGACATCTTTTAATATTGAGCTGTCTCTTGGTGCGCGACGCGAGGGATGCTAGTTAAGCTTTCACGATCGTCAATAGTTGATCCGCCTCAAGCGTGCACGAGTGAGGGAGTGAGGGAGAGTGGGAGAGTGGGAGGGAGGGAGAGAAGAGGTGAGGGGAGAATTGTGAGGGGACGCTACGATGCTCCACGAGTAATTCAAGAGGAGGAGGAGGAGGAGGTTCTGCCGAGTACATCTCCTTATTCCCTCTCTGCCCTTTCAGTCTATTAGAGAGAGAGAGAGAGAGAGAGAGAGAGAGAGAGAGAGAGAGAGAGAGAGAGAGAGAGAGAGAGAGAGAGAGAGAGAGAGAGAGAGATACAGAGAAACAAACAGGCAGAGAAACAAACATACACAGACATACAGAGAAACAAACATGCATATGGAGAAACAAACAAACAAGTAGACAGAGAGCAGTGGGGAGAGGCAGGGAGGGCGCTGGAGGGAAGAGGACGGGAGGAAAGGGAGGAGAGAGAAGTGGGGGTCTGGGGGGAGTAGCTTAAATATTTCGGCAACTTTCAACTTTACAAAGCTTAATAACTTTGCATGTAAACACGAGGCAACTTTTAAGCTGGACAAAACGAAAACAGCTATATGATATTTACGCTGCCAGTCTGCCTGTCTGTGTGCATACGAATGAAACCCTTTCGTGAATAAAGCAAAGGGTTATCCATTATTCACTTACTTACACAAATGGGACGAAGGGCAAAAGCACACAGCACGTACAGTTTCTACACAAAATTGACCTAAACGTGAAAGCTTCTCTACATGAACAAAAGTTATAATGGAGAACGGTTTTGTTTTGCCTCACGCTCCATCGCCTTTAATTTCCCAGAGAACATGATACGCCTCTAGTGAACGTGCATGAAGTTATTGGTGAGTAAAGGAGAATTATAATATATGAGAACTGATGAGTGAGAATAGATAGATGAGTGATTTTAAGGTCTTTTTTTTAGGTTATTTTGTTGTGAATGATTTGAAGAGGTACAGAAAGATGACATGAGAGAGAGAGAGAGAGAGAGAGAGAGAGAGAGAGAGAGAGAGAGAGAGAGAGAGAGAGAGAGAGAGAGAGAGAGAGAGAGAGAGAGAGATGACACCCCTTCGTAAAATAAAAGAATAAAAATGATTGAGGGTTTTGCGTTATAAAAGAGTAATGAAAATAGTGAAAGTGAAGGTGAGTGTGTATAATGAAAGGACACGGTGTGGTTTTTCATTATTCATCACTAAAATGTCACTTTAGATTAACTTGAAACGCTTTTCGTTCTGTTAATTAAATCACTGAAAAAGACGGACAGACAGAGAGAGATAGGGATAGAGATAGAGAGAGAGAGAGAGAGAGAGAGAGAGAGAGAGAGAGAGAGAGAGAGAGAGAGAGGCACAATTTTTTCCTACCCCAAAAGACTCATAAAGTTCAATTTGATATATACGTTAATTTCCACGGCTATTTTTTTCATTTAAATTTCAAATGCCCCATGCACTCTATTGTTCACTAATTATCTTGTTAATCAGGTCGTGTCTTTTCAACTCGTATTGTCATTCATAAGTTTTCATGCTTCCCCTGACGTCAATCTTTTCGTGGGGCTTAGTTGAAAATATCACATGGCGCTCTCTCTCTCTCTCTCTCTCTCTCTCTCTCTCTCTCTCTCTCTCTCTCTCTCTCTCTCTCTCTCTCTCTCACGTGTTTTGTCAGGTAATGTATTCTTATATTTATACCACCTTCTCTTCTCTCACTTTTAATTTTTCTTCTATTTTCTTCTATCTCCTCTATTCCAACTCCTTTTTCCTTCTTTTTATCTCTATTTTCTTTTCTAGATATCCCCTTCATATATGTTTCATTCAACCTATCTAACTTTTCTCTTTCTTCTACTTTTCTCTTATTTCTATACATCTCTTTCCTTCACCTGTTTCGGTCTACATGCCTATCTATTATTATCTTTCTCCTCCTACTTTTCTCTTCTTTTTATGCATCTCCTTCCTTCGTGTGTTTAATTCTATCTACCTTTTCCTCTTCTTCTCTTTATCTCTTTCTTTATCTCACTATATATCTCCCTTCATTATATGTTTAATTCTACCTATCTATTACCTCTTCTCTTTACCTTCTTTCTCTTCTCTCTCTATATATATTTCCTTCCTTTACTTGCTTCGGTCTACTTTCCTACCTACCATCAACTCCTCCTCCTACTCCTCCTCCAGTACCATTACCTCGCCCGGCGCCACTAAATCCAGATCATATTCAGGGTGCAGCACCGTAAAGGGAGGTGTACACGCCCCTGCTACACCCCAACGAGGCCATTGCAACCCAGCACCTCCTCACGCCCTTGCCTTTGCGTCTTTCCTTCCATCTCCTGACGTGAAGGACTGTAGGGTTGTGGTGGTGATGGTGGTGGTGGTGTACGATTGGTCAAGGTGATGTGTGATGAATACTGGTGATTTTTGTTCTGTTTACATATCAAAAGTGGTTAAGGTGGAGTAAAGGTGATGATTGTTGGTGTTGATAGTGTGGTGGTAATGGAAGGTACAGTGGTGATTGCTGTTGGTGATGATATTGTGGTGATGTAAGATGGTGGCAGGTAGATAAATAGTGACTGGGCAAGTGAGTGATGCAATGTGATGATGAATGGTGAGTGTAATGAGACGTGGTGACTCAGGTGATGTCAGGTACTTGACTAATGATGAAGTAAATGACGATTGAAGTGATGAGTAATAGTGATGTCAAGTGCGATAGTGATGATGTGTTGTGATAGTGAGTAGAAGTGGTGACTCGAGTGATGTCAGGTACTCATGTAGGTAATGATAAGGAAGGTAACAGTAGTGATGAAGTGATGACTAATAGTGAAGTCAGATGTCAGATAGAACTAGTAAGGATGGAAGTGAAGATGTGTAGCCTTGTTGTCTTCATCACCTTAAGGGCGACAGGTAAACACGGCAGGTAAACACAGGTGAACTCTCCCCTTCCTCACCTGTCACGCGTTACTACACAGAAATAGGGTAAAGAATATTGACTGATGGAATAAAACAATGAAAAAAAAAAACAGCAGATACCCGACATATGACGTACCTACAATATAATGCTAGTTATATACAATACTTAAAAACCTTACTTTAGGGATACTTAGAGAGATAAAGTACAGTATTAAACCTTACGACTATGGTGGGTGTGTATGTGTATGTGTGTACGCAGGTGTATAGACGTATGAACAAGCAATTAATTAAAAAAAAAATTACCTATGATAAAAAAAATATATTATACACGTATCCCTATAAATATATTAAAAAAAATGGTAGAGAGTATAAAAATGAACGTCGATAGCGCGGCGATTGCAGACTGAACCCAACAAACAGGAGGTTGAATTAATTCCCGTAAATCGCTAATTAATACTATACCTATTTTCTCCCCGCCAGCACCGCCGCTAATGATCGTCTCCATAAACGGACCCAAAAATTATAAATAGAAGAGGTGAATTTGTTATAGGAGTAGTGGTAGTAGTTGAAGGGT
>NC_087185.1:5632500-5640000 GCF_035594125.1 Scylla paramamosain
TCTCTCTCTCTCTCTCTCTCTCTCTCTCTCTCTCTCTCTCTCTCTCTCTCTCTCTCTCTCTCTCTCTCTCTCTCTCTCTCTCTCTCTCTCTCTCTCTCTCTCTCTCTCTCTCTCTCTCTCTCTCTCTCTCTCTCTCGTATTTCTGTATCTTTCCCTGCCTCTCTGTTTATTCATCTCTCTCTGTCTTCCTCTTCCATTTCACCTCTTCATGTGCACTTTCTTTACTCGTATTTCTCACTTCTCTTCCTCTTTTCTTCCTCTATCATTCACTTTCTCACTCCGCATCCTTTTTTTCTTTTCTCCTCTCATGTTTCTTCTCTTCTCATGTTTCCTCCTTCTCCTTTCTTATATATCTCCTCTTTCTTCCATCCTCTTTTTTATTGTCTTCCTCCTCTCACCTTTCCTCCTCCCCTGTTCCTCCATTTCTCTCTTTCCACTCTCTTTCTCTCTTCTATCGTGTTTCCCCTCTCTCCCTTCCTCCATATCTCCTCTTCCCACCATTTATTTAATTCTTCCTCTTCTCACTTCTATCCTTCTCTGCCTCTCTATATCTTTCCCCTCCTCCTCCTCCTCCTCCTCCTCCTCCTCTTCTTTCTCCCATTTTTCTGACTCCTTCCTCTTCCATATTCCTCCATATACTCCCCTCAAAATTCCAAGGCCTGATTTTTTTCCCTCTATCTCTCTCTCCTTCCTTCCTTCACTCCTTCCTTCTTCATAAATTATTTCCCTTCCCTCTCCGTGGCACTTCTGAGGCACATGAAGCAAGCAGCCAGGCGCCTTTCTCTCTCTCTCTCTCTCTCTCTCTCTCTCTCTCTCTCTCTCTCTCTCTCTCTCTCTCTCTCTCTCTCTCTCTCTCTTCCTTTCTGTTCGTACGTATTCCTCATGATTTTCTCACTTTTCTTTCATCTTCTTCATATTTCTCCTCCTCCTCCTTCTTCTTCTCCTCACAAACACCAAAATCAACATCAACAAACACCAAAACACTCAACATATCTAACACACTAACGCAGGGGGAAAGGAAGAGGGTGGGGCGAGGCAGGGCTTAGAGAGGCAGGGAGGGTCAGGGAGGGGCAGGGAGGGGCAGGGAGGGCACAAGAGCATAGCGGCATCGACCGAGAGCGAATATCATAAAGACAATCAAGAGAATTTTATGCCAGACTCTCATGCAATACTTCGTCCAGCTCTGGAATTAAAAGGGGGAAATATATTAACGCTACTTTTCATGCCCTCCCCTCTCCTCCCTACCCAGTGACCCCTCCCCCTCCTACTCGGTTCCCCAAAAAGCACATTCGTTCATGACCACGTGGGAATATAGATGTGTGTGTGTGTGTGTGTGTGTGTGTGTGTGTGTGTGTGTGTGTGTGTGTGTGTGTGTGTGTGTGTGTGTGTGTGTGTGTGTGTGTGTGTGTGTAAGTCCTCCCAGCCCTATCACACCAGCCACTCCACATCACCACTCCATTCCCACTCATAAACACCTCAATCACTCCACACTCCACACTCCCACTCCACAACACATCTGTCCACTGTAGACCACTCGTATAAACAGTAACAGACCACGGCTTGTTTGTGGCGCCTGGACCCTTTTACTAACAGGCCTGAGGGTGGAGAGGGTGAAGAGGGTGAAGAGGGAGCGTTGGGAGCTTCACAGGGTAGGCGAGGGAGAGGGGGAGAGAGGTGAGGGGAGAAGGAATGGTAGAGAGTGGGAAGGTAGATAGGCCTGGTAGGGAAATAAGAGGAATGAGGGTGAGGGTATGGTGCTGGGAGGCATGGCAGGGAGAAGGGAGAGGGAAGAGGGGAGAAGTGAGAGGGGAGAGGGATGAGAAAGGTTGATAAGCTTGGGAGAGGAGAAGAGGGGCGAGGGAGAGGGTATAGTGTTGGGAAGCTTGGAAAGGGAGAGGGGACAGAGGGGAGAGGGGAGGGGGAGAAGAAAGAAGGTTCAGGATGTAATGACAAAATGAGCAAATAAATAAAACGTGATATAAATGATGAAATATAAACAACAGCTTCAAGGTACACTATTATATAAGAAAATGTGTAAGTCTTTCTTTTTTTCTCTTCCTTCTCTCTTCATTTATATTCTCCAGTATTAGTTTTCAATGACAACTTTTCCCCTCACCTAGTTTTCCTCTTCCTCTCCACCCCTTGGCCTCACTTCCTCTTTCTCTTTACTCTCTGTGTCCCTAATCTCAGCCTTCATTTAACCTACATTCACTCTGCTCTTCTCTCTCTTTTTTTTTCTCTCTCTATTTCTCATGTGTTATTCCTCTCTCACCTTTCCCTGTAACTTTCTTTCCGTTCTGCACCACGTTCCTTCATTTACTCCTTCAAATAGCCTTCCTTCTTTTCCTCCTACATCACCTTCCTTCTTTTATCATTTGTATTCTTCTTTCTCTCCTCACTACCTTCCTTCTCTCATTCCTAATTCTAACCTTCCTTCATTCATTCTTTTAATAAGCTTCCTTCTCTTCCTTCTCTCATTCCTTCCTATAATAATCCTTCTCTTTTCCTTCAATTTTCTTCATTCCTTCTTATGACAATCCTTCCCTTCTTCACCCTTCCTTCTTTCCTTCAGTAACCTTCCTTCTATTTTGCACCACCTTCTCTCTCATTCCTCTTCTTTCTTTCTGCCTCACTTCTCTCCCCTCAGTTCCCTGCCTGCGCTTCCCGCCCTTAATGCAGACCAGGCCCGATTAATTCAATTACGAACGGCATCATTTGGTTCCTCCAATCCCAGTGTTCAATGCTGGTCACTTGGTTGTCTCTCATGGACCATTCTTATTGCATCAAGTGACTCTGTGGGGTAAGCTTCTGTCGCCTCTCCTGTTTTTTTTTTTTTTTTTTTTTTTTTTTTTTGTGTGTGTGTGTGTGTGTGTCTAAGGGTTCCTGTGTTAAGGAGTCATGTTTAGATGAATAAGTCTGGTACGTAGATACACAAGGATAGATATAGTTAAGTATGCATGTGAGTATTGTATTCTAGTGTTTAGATAGATAGGAATAGAGATAGATAGATAGATAGATAGATAGACAGATAAAGATAGATAAACAGCTAGTTATAGATAGACAGATAGACAGATAAATAGATAGATAGATAGATAGATAGATAGATAGATAGACAGACAGATATGTAGATAGGTCGACTTACAGACAAAGATTCATATTGAAACTAACACACGAGTTGATCGATAAAAAATTCACACACATAAGTATACCCAAAAAAAGAAGAGAAGCACTAAAAAGTCACAGGCGGCGCCATAATGGATACAAAGAAGTGAGACAGAGAGAAAGAGCGAGAGAGAAAATGAGAACACAAAACCCAACTGGACTGTAATTCAAAGCCAAAGCTACACGCATCCTTTAATTTACCTCCATCAGGCCCTGTCACGTCAACTGCACTAAAAACACAAACAAACAAACAAAAAAAAAAAAAATCAGAATCCAATCATATTTTCATCCGCCTAATCACGACCATCAATTTTATAATCATTCATTTCTTAATACTGTTTT
This sequence comes from Scylla paramamosain, assembly GCF_035594125.1. Lineage (NCBI taxonomy): Eukaryota > Metazoa > Arthropoda > Malacostraca > Decapoda > Portunidae > Scylla > Scylla paramamosain. Next base: position 5,636,005 of record NC_087185.1, read on the forward strand.
GCATGCGTGCCACGAGCGATTACCTTGTTACAAATGAATGTGTTGTGGATGTGTTGTTTTTGTGTTTCCGCTTCACGATATTTCACGCTAGTGTTTCCTAAATACAACGACATTACCTTAAAATCCAGGTGTTTGGATAATATGTGCCTAAAAATTATGAGATGCTTTAAATAAACAAGGTAATAAATGTATGTATTTTCTCTTCTTTTATTGTATTTTTCGCTTCACGATATTTCATGCCTGTGTTTCCTAATTACATAACTGATGCTTCAACATATATGTAGTATTTGGAATAAGCCTAAAAATATGAAACACCATAAACAAACAAGACTAAATTTGTTCCTTTCTCTCTCTCTCTCTCTCTCTCTCTCTCTCTCTCTCTCTCTCTCTCTCTCTCTCTCTCTCTCTCTCTCTTCGCTTCACGATATTTCTTACCTGTGTTTACTTAATACATTACCAATACTTTAAAATATGTATATGTATGTATTTGGAATGAACCTGAAAGTATTACGTACAGGTAAATATCCAAAGATAATGTTCTTGTAGTTTTTTATATTGTAGTGTCTAAGAAAAAAAAATTACCTTGAAATCTCTAAATCTAAAGCCCCTGCATGAATCATTGTAGATAAATAAATCACTATACAAGTAAATTTTTCATTACCGTATCTACCTGTTATTATTTAATTGGACAATTACATTCTAGAATAATTAATAAAGGTGACTATTTTCTAACCCACACCTACAGTAACACTGGATATTGTACATAAATAAGTGAGTACAAAAGGATCAACTTTCCTTGCCATGTTTAATTGGTATTTTCTCCTACACTATCATATTCTGAAATGGTTAGTGAATGAAGGTGCGTAACTCTTCCTAAATATTTACCAATAAAAATCTACGTAAATTAGTAAATACATAAAGGTACTGTACGAATATATAAATTTCTAATACAGATAGGTAAATCATCGTAAGATATTGTATGAAACTCTATATAAATAAATACAAAAGATAAATGATCAAAAAGCGCCACATGAAACTCTAAAAAAAAAATTACTAAACACAAAAACAAAACAACCTGGTGTTATTTGAATCCCTACAAAAAATCCTAAACACACAAAGGTTAACCATCCAAAGGTACTGTATTATGCTCACCTGGTCTCTTCCATCATACAGGTACATTTCCAAGTAGTTCGTGAAAGGTTAATAAGTAAAAGTGACTCATTCCTATTGTCAGACGCCTCAAGTTTTCCTCCTCCTTTCCATATTTCAAAGCAGTGGAGGCAATTTACAGCACGACACACTCTAACGATTACCAATGCATGAAACAGTGAAATTTTTATGAGATACATTCCTCCATTCCTCTCTCTCTCTCTCTCTCTCTCTCTCTCTCTCTCTCTCTCTCTCTCTCTCTCTCTCTCTCTCTCTCTCTCTGCTACGATTTTTATACATTCCATTCCTCCACTCACCCTTTCCTTCCCCACGTTCCCCTCTCTCTTCCCCCTCCCCCTATTAACTTACTCCCTTCCACTGCCTCCTCCTCTCTCTCTCCTTCCCCTCCTATCTAGTCGAGCTCGTAACAACAACCTGCCTACCTCTAAATCTCTCCAATGCTCGTTCATCAACACACAAATCCTCAATCTGCAGTATAACCTCAAGCTTGAAAAAAAAAAAAAAGTAAAAAGTAAAAAAAAAAAAAAAAAGAACGGACATGCACGCAAAGATTCATATATACAAATAAAAACAAAAAAAAACAGGGGTGGGGAACTATTTCACTCTATTGCCCCGAGTCATATTAGCCTTGCCCCGCCCCATCGCCGCATTTCCCGGGTACCTGTGTCCATCTCTCTCTCTCTCTCTCTCTCTCTCTCTCTCTCTCTCTCTCTCTCTCTCTCTCTCTCTCTCTCTCTCTCTCTCTCTCTCTCTCTCTCTCTCTCTCTCTCTCTCTCTCTCTCTCTCTCTCTCTCTCTCTCTCTCTCTCTCTCTCTGACCATTTCTATCTCATCCATACCTCCATCTCTCTCACCCATTTTCTCCCCTCATGTTTTCCCCTTTACTTTTCCCTTCTCCCCGCTCCCTACTTCTCCCTCCTCCTCCACTTGCCCCTCTCCCGAAACCTACCTCCCCTCCGCCACCGTTCTCTCTACAGCAACATTTTTCCCCAATAAACAAAGCCAATTCGCCGGCGTCCAGCAAGGGAGGTCAGGTGAGTGGCGTGAGGCTATCGGACACACAGACACACAGACAGATAGCCAGACACGCGCCCCGCAATCTGCCATGATCTGTTTCCTGTCCTGCGGCCCCTCCCTCCCTCCCTCCCTCCCCCTTCTCTCCAGCCTCCTTCCGCCCCTCTGCAGCCTCCCTCCCTCCCCCCGCTCCCCTCCGCCTGGCATTTCTCTTCCTGTCAAGTCTGCGTCACCCACAGTAACTCTCCTCCCGTGCATGTGTTCCCTTGTATGCGATTTACCTCCCCTCCCTTCCCTCCCTCTCTCTTGACTCCCTCCCCTCCCTCCGGGGCTGTCTTCCCTCCCCTCCCTCTCCCTCGGGTGCTCCTGACGTGTTGTTTATATTCATGGAACTAATGATTCAATCTGGGCCGCCCGCCGCGCTCCCCAAAGGCGCGCGCCACGTTTTCGCGAGCTGGCCCGAGGCTCTGCTGACGGCGGCAGCTGACGGAGTGCCGGACCACTCGTCTCCGCCACCCTCGCCCTCACCCTCCACGCCCGCCGCCCCGCCACGCTGACACACTCATCGCTGCCAGAACTTTCCACTCTGTCACGCCGCCAGGCGCCGGCCACGGCACAGATGTGTTGCTTGTGATGCGGCAATGCTGGTCTGGAGGCTTCGGTTAACATTATTGTTATTGATATTTCTATTATCATTATTATTATTATTATTATTATTATTATTATTATTATTATTATTATTATTATTATTGTTATTATTATTGTTATTACCAGTGTCATTCTTCCCATTGTTGACGTTATCATCATGATCGTCATGGTTGTGGTGGTGGCAACAGGTGGAGGGTGGGGGAGGGGGCGCCGCGCCGTTGCCTCAGCGGGCTCAGGGTTTAATTCTGATAATTGAGCATTAACTGCTTTCAAACAATTACCCCGGGCGGCGGGGCGCGCCTCCTGCTAACAGGCCATCGCCCAAATGCACGATGGCTTCATATTGATATTGGACAATATCCTCCGAATTAAATGGACCAGAGGACAATGGCACCTGTGTCATAAACCATTGCAAAGGGTGACGCTTTAATAAAGTATTCCCCAATAATATTGTTTCCACATAAAAACAAAGCATTGTTTGAATTATTCAATTTCAATCATCCACTTGTTAATGGATATTGACAGCCAGCGTGTGGCGGGCGTGCCGCGGCGGGGCGGGGCGCGGAGCGGAGACCAGGGCACTGCCGCCACTGCCCCGCCATTGCCGCCGCGCCAACCATCACAACTAATAGGCGGCCCGAGGCGTCGCCGTCGCCGCCTCCGCCGCCGCCGCCGCCGCCGCCGCCGCCGCCGCCGCCGCCGCCGCCGCCACCGTCGCCGCCGCCGCCTCCACCACTACCACCACCACCATCACCACTAACCGCACGGCGTCACGACTATCACCACCACCACCATGCCGGTAGCATCCCACCAGCATATAACATTGCAGGGCATCACCATGCAATCCCTCCCTCCCTCATTTCCATGTCAGGCGCCATTTACCACCACCACCATCACCACCACCACCACCATCACAACTACCACCTCGACCATCATCACCACCACCACCACAAACACTTTCACCACCTTCACAACCACCACCTCCACTACCACCACCACCACCACCACCACCATCATCACCACCACCACCACCACTACCACTGCCGCCACTACCACCGCCGCCAGAACTCGTCAGTGACCGCAGTTAAAAACTAAATTCTCTGGCTGTCAAAAACACGGCGAACACGACTCTCCCCGTGTTGCTGTCACCTGTCCGAGGCCGCTG
>NC_087185.1:5647500-5652500 GCF_035594125.1 Scylla paramamosain
TACCACAAATAAACACACATACAAACACGCACACACAAACAAAAAAAAAAAATACGATGCAAGAAAATAAGCGACTGGAAAAGGTAAGGTGAAGCGATACCCAGAATTCCAGAGAAGGGCAGATTGATGCATGATTCCAGGTTGTTCTTATATTCCAGCAGCACACTTCAATAGAGCAGGAGTGTATTCTTGAACCTTGCATTGCGTCCGCCGATCAGTTTAGCCAGCGCTGGATTATGTAGAGAGACCAAGAGCGGGAGAGAGAGAGAGAGAGAGAGAGAGAGAGAGAGAGAGAGAGAGAGAGAGAGAGAGAGAGAGAGAGAGAGAGAGAGAGAGAGGTTATCGTTCGCTTTTTAAATAATGAATACACAACAGTTACTTAGTTAAATTAAAATTGCCTCTTTTTTTTTCAAGTACCGGTTACGTTTTCTTTTCACAATTTCCTTCCGTTTTCCATCCGACCCCTACTATTCTCTCTCTCTCTCTCTCTCTCTCTCTCTCTCTCTCTCTCTCTCTCTCTCTCTCTCTCTCTCTCTCTCTCTCTCTCTTTACGGTGTGGGCAAACTATCACCTTCGAGACAACACGCTCTCATCCTGTAACTTTCGCCATTCCTCCCTGCGATCGCCTTCATTATCACACTTTTCCTCCCTATAAACTGGTCTCCTCCTCCTCCTCCTCCTCCTCCGCCTCCTGTTCCTATTTAGCTTCTTCCTTTAATTTCTTCTTTCCGTTTCCCTTCTTGCTGTTGTTCTTGTTTTTGCATACTATTTCCTTTTCTTTTTCTTCTTCTTGCTTCTTCTTTCCTTCCTTTTCCTCCTCCTCCTCTTCCTTAACGTTCCAGTCTCTCTCTTTCATCTCCTCCTTTCTCTCCTTCCACCTCACACACACACACACACACACACACACACACACACACACACACACACACACACACACAGCTGACTATAGAAAAAAATCTAACCAAACCTAATCACCTAATCACACAATCACCAATCACCTAATCACTGTCCCTTAGCAAGCACCAGTCAGGCAGCACACTCCCCGCCAAGCCATCGCCAGTCACAGCATTAGGAGGGAGGGATGAGGTGCGGCTGATCCGTCAATTAGTTAATGAAGTACAGTACATCACTACGACGAAGGCACAGAGACGGCGTGGCTGCGGCTTCCTCGTTATCGTAATCGGTGCAGACTTTGGCGATTATATATATATAAAAAAAAGGGTGGAGGGAAGGGAACTGGTAGATGATGCAAGGAAAAAAAATATGGAGTCACTGAATGTAAAAAGAAAAAGACTGCGACACAATGAAAATAAATTCTATGTAACGAAAAAAAATGAAACATGATGCAAAAGAAAAGAAGAAAACAAAAAGGAATGCTACATAATAAAGCAAGAGAGGGAAAAAAAAAACGGGGGGGGGGGCGGTCGCTATTTGCAAAAAAAAAAAAAAAAGTTTGGCACAAGATGCAAAAAAAAAAAAGTGGATTTTTACGATATAAAAGCAAAAGAATACAAAATGCTACGTGATGCAAAAAAAAAAAAAAGAAAAAGAAAGGAAAGAACGTCACATGATTCCTTCGGTACAAATCTACTACCTATCTTCCATTATTCATTGTCTTGTTTTCTTTTCTTTTCACGCACTAAATTACTGATCATGCTTTTTTTTTCCTTTTTGTTTCTATTTATTTATTTATTTATTTATTTTATTTTATTTTTATTTTTTTCTTTATCGTCCTTTTTTCCTCTCCTCTCTCGTGTTTCTTTTCGGCGCAATTTTTATCATAGTTTCCTTTATTGCTTTTCGTTCTTTAAGTTATCTGCCTTATACTTTTTTATGTACATTTTTTTATTTCATTTTTTGTTTGTTTGTATCTCTCTTCCTTTCCTTCGTTTTCTTCTCATGTTTTCGGTTACAAGAGTCAAATTTTATATTGTTAACTTATTCAATTACAGTGTGATAATTTAATTATCTATCTAATTGTTATTTATCTCCCTTCCTTCTTCGTGTTTCCTATTTTCATTCTACCTATTCTTATAATTCATGTCATTCCTCACTTCAATTTCATTTCCACCTCCCTTTTCCTCATTCCAACCTCCCTAACCCTGCCTTCCCTCATTCCTACCTCCTCCCCTGGCCTTCCCTCATTCCTCCTTCCCCCTACCTTTCTTCATTCCTCCCTCCTTCCCTTCCTTCTCTTATTCCAGCCTCCTTTCCTTTATTCCCTAATTCTTCCCTCCTTCCCAGGCCTTCCTTCATTCCTCCCTCCCATCCCTGCCTTTCCTCATTTTTCCTGCATCTTCCTCCCCTTCGCTGGTCTCACTTTCCCCAATGAGTGTGTGATCTACTTAATGGAGCCCAAGAATACAGGAGCCGTCAGGAATACTTTACCTTTCGAGGGGGACAATTAAGCCTCTCAGGTAGTAATCTCACCTGGAATGCACAAATAAAGCTTGTACATTTTTCCCCTTACCAGCTAATGGGCGAGCACCCCCTTAGAGCGCCACAAGGGGAGGGAAAGAAGGGAAATTAGAGGAGGAATGTGGAGGAGAAGAAAGAGATGAGGCCGAGAAGGGGAGGTAAGGGAAATGAGAGGATTGTGAAGGAGAGAAGAAAGAAAACGGCAGAGGAGAAAGAAGGGAAAGTAAAGGAGTGTGGGAGAGAAGAAAATGGAAAATGAAAAGAGAAGGAAGGGAAAACTAAAGGATGAATATGTACGAAAATAAAGAGAGGATTACAAGAAGGGGAAAGAAATGGCAGAACAGGAAGAAGGTGAAAGAAAAGGAAGATATGAAGACGAAAAGGGGGAGGTAAGGAAAATGAGAAGATTGTAAAGAGGAGAAAGACATGAGGGCAAGAAATGGAGGGAATGGGAAGGAAAGGAGGAATATGGAGATAAAAAGGAAAATAAGAGGACAGAAAGTGAAGGAAAGGAGGAAAGTGAAGAGAGAGGAAAGGGAGATCGTGGAAGAAGAGACGAGAAGAAAAGTAACTGATGGAAACGAGACATGGAAAAGAAGAGATGACGAAGAGAGAGACAGAAAAACAGACGGAAATGATCGAAGGGAAAGAGGAGGAATGAGGAAAGAAAGCGAAAGCGGAAAATAAAAAGAGGCAAACGATATAGGTAATTAAATGAAAAGAGAGAAAAAAATTAAGAGAGAGGAGAGAAAGAAAAAGAGATAGATGGCGGAAATAATTGAAGGAAACAAGAAGAAATATGGACGAGAAAGAAGCAAGAGAGAAAGTCGTGTAAGAAGAAGAAAGAGATGATAACGGTAACTAAAAGAAAATATGAGAAATATGGAAGAGGAAAGGAAGCAGAAAAGTCATGCAAAAAGGAAGAAAATCAAGGGGAGAGAGAGAGAGAGAGAGAGAGAGAGAGAGAGAGAGAGAGAGAGAGAGAGAGAGAGAGAGAGAGAGAGAGAGAGAGAGAGAGAGAGAGAGAGAGAGAGAAAACCAGAAGTAACCATAAGTGTTTGTTAGGGATCAGTAACCTCTACTTTCCACGCCTTCCCCACGCCTTCTACGAGTTTTACCACGCCCTCCCAACCCTTTTTATGACCACTCTCCCTGTCAGACTCTCCCACGCCTCGCTTCGCCTCCCCAGCCTCCCCACCCATAACATTCACATCCTTGCCACTTCAACACCCTGCCAATCCCTTCCTTCTTATTCATCTCCCTTGCTCCTTCAACACCGTCACCCTTCCCTTGCCCTTTACACCCTGACACACTCTACTCACCATAACAACACCCTGAATCACCCTGCCTAATCTTCCTTCACCCTGAAGCAGCCTAACAAGACAATGACACACTTTGCTCACCCTAACAGTACCTTGAATCACCGTGCCTAATCTCCCTTCATCTTTTAGTTCCCTATCACCATCATGACACACTATCTTCACCCTAACAACACCGTGAAACACCCTATCCAGTCTCCCTACACCACTTGGCATCTCAGACACCCTAGCACAGCCGAATTCATCTCCCTACACCCTTAGCATCCTAAATACATCCTGAAAACACACCCTAACTTTCTCCTCCTCTTCCTCATCAAGCGCCATATGATCTCAGTGTTGTGTCCCATTCATTTCAATCAATCTTCACTGCCTCTCTCTTTTTTTTTTTTTTTTTTGACCTCCCCGTGACCCAGCAAGCCAGCGTGACCTGTGACCTTAGCTCTAAGCGAAGGAAGAAAAATCCCAGGAGTCGATAAAGTTGAATGTGTGTGTGACTTTTCTTTTTTTATGACTAAATAAAATAAAATGGAAGTCAAGCCTATATAGATATTTTGACAGGATTTTTATTTCTTTTTTCCTTTTTCTTGTTTCCTTTTTGCCTCCGGATTTCTACTCTCTCTCTCTCTCTCTCTCTCTCTCTCTCTCTCTCTCTCTCTCTCTCTCTCTCTCTCTCTCTCTCTCTCTCTCTCTCTCTCTCTCTCTGAAAGCTAGTTTAGTTACCTGATTCATAGAAAAAACTGTGGAATATTTTAGCATAAACTTTTACACTAAATCATAAAGAATATAACAAGACTCACTTCAGGATTACGTGCACTGGATGGCTCAAACTATGTAGAAAAATAACTGAGGATTCCTGAACAATTAATGTTACATATTATATAGTAAAGAAAATAACTGGGGATCAGCTATTTTAGAATTAGATTAAATTATATAGAAAATAATAAGACTAACTGAAGATTGCTTTTAAAGATCAAATTATACCCAAAATAACCAGATTACTTTAGGATTACTTAGGGGCATTTCATATTCTAGAAAAAAAATATATATATATTAAGAATTGCTCCATGAATCAGATTATATGAGAATATGGGATTACACTGAGATTATATAAGAAAACCAAACGATTATTTTAGGATTGCTTTATAAGATTAAACTAGAGACAATAAGAGGTAGTTACTGAAGTATTACATCAATGTATTAAATTATGTAAGAAATACATCGATAATTATTTTTTTCCCACAAATAAAACAGAAAATGTTGTAG